>NW_010098411.1:14247-46306 GCF_000699245.1 Pterocles gutturalis
TTCTGTGTATGAGACTGTAGAGACATATCACCAAGTCCTGGAAGAATCTAACGTGCACTTGCACAGGATATACCAAGTTTGGACCAGCTTTACTAAAGACAATTAAATATAAAACTGGATTTCAAAACGAAGTCATCACTCCTGGTTAATACTGTCATCAACGGTGAGCATGTGTTTTTTGGAGGAGAGTGGGAAGGTGCAGAACAGAGGGCAAAAGTATGTTTTATTTCCGTAATGATTTTTCTATTATCTGTGCCGATGGGTTATAGATGGAGAGGAGCTGGGAAAGACATGTCACTTTTTTAAGATAACCACAGACAGATTAAAGTAAGGACACTGACCATCAACAGCTGTTCTTCTCCCCTCCCACATAAACAGAGAAGCCAGTAGTCTCCTTTACACTGATATTACGTCTATCATGCAAGTGCCTTTTACTCTTTAAAATGTTTATCAAATGTTTTCTCTTAGTTTCCTAGCTTCTTTGAGTAACAGCTTGTTCAGTCAATTGCAAAAGGCTTTCCTGCGCTACACCAACTTGGGACGTGCATTTTTAAAAGGTCTGTGAACATTTAGAAACTATATTGGGTCAAAAGGAAGTTGCTCAACTACATTTACATTAGCTATTCATAGCATAAAGCTAAGTTCTCCATTCAGATTACGGTAGGTGATGTGTGTGCAGTCTAGACACACCCTAGCTGGGGTTACAGAGCTCTGCAGTGGGCTGAAATTCCATCAAGACCCCATTCTAGGTCTTTACGTGTTACACAGGCAACCCTAACTTGGCTGAACATCCATCTGGCACAGACAGACACGTACTTTGAGTTAAGCAGACATCGATAAATGGGAACTGAATTGGCTTTATATATTGCCCCTAATCCTTCTTTTCAGCTCACTCATCATCTGCAAAAATCAGACCAAGGAACACGTCAATGACACAGCTTGAAGGAAGCAACAGCCCTTTCTATTAATCTATTAATATGTAATAGCTATAAAAGTCACCATCACACACCATCTGTCAAAATAAAATGGCTCATCATAAGCAGGGCGTACCCAGGACATGACTACTAATACCATCTGTCAATGAGATGAGAACTCCATACCCTACCCCTTCTGCAAGGATGTGCGTCATGCTCTGCCTCATGCGGTGCTACTGGTTCTGCTGCTGGCGCTGCTTCTGCTTCAACTTTTTCCATCAGCTCTAGGATTAGACACGATGACTGTTTAACTTCACAATGAAAAAAAAAATTCCTGAATTTGCACATCCTGAAACTTGTCGCACGAACAGGTTGCTAACACTTGTGACTGAGCTGCAGTTCCATGTTTTTTATTACAGAATAAACATTCCCTACGTTGCTTGCAAGCACCAAAAATTTCCTTGCAAGCCTCTCATGTTCTTCAGAACAAGAATAATCATACCTACATAAGCAGTAGGCTCAGAGCCTTTCAGTGATTCACCTTCGTATCTATCAACACCTGAGCATTCTGATCATAATTAATGGACGTGGATACTGGACAAAACCCATGTTCAATGACCACTCTGCTCCTCCAGTGATGGAAGATGAACAGATACGAAGATGATCAGGTATCTGTGTTGTTCTTACTCAGAATATTAGCCAGCTTCAGTTCTAAACCTTGCTGACAGTTCCAAATCTCTTTGGAAATGTAGAAAATGAATCTCGGTAAGTTACAAGTATACATTTGCCATCAGTGACTCATAAATACTTACGATTGTTAATCACAAGTCCTGGAAACGGTCTGTAAAAGAAAAAAAAAAATTACTGATTCTAAAATAAACTGCATGGGGTCTCCCTCCCAAGGCAACCTCGCCTGGCCTTTTGTAACAGAGGTCATGCTAAAAAACGAACAGAAAGTCGAAAAAAGAAAAGGAACCATCATAGCAGCTTTTGGGCACCGTGGTTTGTTCGCTAGCATTTTGAAAAGTAACATACACAGAAAGACATAAATCCTTCCCTTGGTCACCACTACTTAACAAGGCAGACACCTCTTCTTCAGAGCTCAATTAAACAAAACGTTATCAAGCAAGAGTCCTCTCAGTTAGAACACTTCATGACAAAGGTTGAGAATTCAGGGCCCTTAGTAATTACTTTATTTTAGAAATTTTATTTAAGAAATTTCTCTCTCTAAAGATAATCTGAAGCCTCTGTGAAGCAGTCTATAATTTGAGAAGTTACATAAACTGGTGAATTTTTATTTTAAATTCATGAACTCCTTCTTAGCATGATTCCAAAGTTTCAGCTTCATCCATACCAGTTTACTTTGTATATGTGTGCATGTGTGTCTATATATATATGTCTATGGAAACATACACACACAAATAAAATTCACTTATATTGTAATTGGACAATACTGTATTTTTAAGTATTGTAAATAAACTCATTTTGTAGGGAAAAAAAGAGCTTACCTTAACTCAACACTCTTATCACAACTGAAATATTGAAAAATATTAATAGCAATACTACTACAAACATATTATTAACTGTTAAGAGCCAAGAAGCTCTGGACTTGTCTCAAAACTTGATCTTATCAATGGGAGAGCAAGGCCCACAACACTTCAGGATTTATATTTTTGATGCCCTGCAACTTCTCTTCTTTCACATCTCAATTTACTCAAGGTACAGGGCTGTCCTCAAAACATCTGCACAAAAGAATCAACGACATACCGGACGACAGTAAATTTGATAGACTCTGCTGATTCCAGAATCTTCCGCATGGAGCTGATTTCCAGGTAACTGGGAGCTTTAAAGGCTACACCAGGCGGCAACCCGTTGACCACCACGCAGCCGGGGTTGATGGTGATTTTTCTGTACGGGACTTTCACCGGGAAATTCATACCAGTGGCTTCACCTAAGCAAGAGAGGTCATCTTTATTTTCAAGTCTACGTATTTATGGTGACATTGCAGAAATGTCCTCAGACGACTAAGAAACTAAATGCAAACCCAAGCTTCCTATCAGATCTGAAACTACGGAAATCTTGAGAATTAAACCATTACAGCGTTAGAAATGGATGTTCTGGGTGACACTCATGAACGTTACTAGTTACAACTCCACCTCTGGCAGCTCACCATATGAAGAACCCCGATTCTGTTTTTACTAAAAAAGGTACAGAACAGGGTATCTAAGGAAAGAGCTACATGAAGGGAAACAAAGCATTTCCTACAGTGCACATGAAAAATGATTCAACACAGCACCAGCGAAGGAATGTCAGGTAAGAAACTCAAGTCATTATTGCTGTACAATGCAATTACGAAGCAAAAATAAATAAAATATGCACAGCAAGAAGGTGAAGTTGCATTTTAAAAATTACTCTAGTCCCAAGTACTAAGAGATCAGAACTATGCAGCGCTAAGAAGAATCATGGTTTGCCACCAAAATAAATATTTCATCCGTGTTTACACAGAATGAAACAGGAAGCGGGGGATCATACAGCAATCCATACGCTTGGGATTTTTTGTTTAGAACACCAAACCTACAGCACTCATAAAAGATTCTTTTTGAAGTCAAAACACAATATTCATACACAATTCTCAACTTTTTTCATTTTAATGATCATATGTATCATTCAGTAGCTTTAATATGAACAACAGTAATTGCATTCACACCTATATAAAAATGGGGAGTAAGAGGCAATTACCAAATTTCCGGCTAAAAAGATTGTTTACTTGCTCTCTCAGTTGTCTGGCCTTTTCTACTTTCGACAGTCGCTCATTTTCATCATCTGGAAGAAATTATTAGCATAGCATCAGAATTGAGCAGATTTTTTTCCCCCTGAAGCTTGTTTTTCATCGCGTGTTTACTCAAAGCAGGTATATCCGAGTGCTCCGAAACGGGTGCTCTGTTCCAAGTTTTAGCAGTAACACAAAATTGCAAAAATATGCAAAAATAGATGGTGGTTAAGAAACCTATGAGAAGCTTTGAAGTATTTACATAACCAACATCAGATTTATTCTCTTAGAGGTAATTTTGCAAACTTAATCTAAGCCCACAAATTGCATTTTGTTTTCTTACCGTACATCTAACGGTGGGGAAAGGTAAAAGCAAAGTGACATTCACTAGATAGCCGTGGCATGCAGTGTTCCTCACGGTTTCTAATGACTGTAATATATGCCTGAGAAAGCAGCAGTTTTAAGACACAGGAGCTCAGCCTGCATGACTATTCAATTCAGTCTGAGTCCTGACCTCTTGAAGTTGTGAAGATAGATGTAAATCAGTATTTATTACATGAGAAAAAAGGGAAAAATATGGAGAGTTGTTAACTAGGGGCTGGACAAAGAATATTTTAGATATGTCATTGAATAGATATTCATAGAAGTTAGAAAATATTTAACATCTCAAAAAAACCAGGATGCTAAGTTATGCTCTTTGTAGGCTGTACTTGTGTTTCCGTGAACCCGCCTGACTGGAGGAAAAAATCTTCAGACAAAAAAAATGTCTGGAATATAAGCACAAAACCTACGACGTGAAACCACCAGACAGTATACACACCTTGTACAGTTACTTGGATGATGTTAAGATCTTCAATACCTGCAGCCGTGTTCACCACTGTGTTTGTTGTGCTTGCTGTCTTGGCTATGTTAGGTGAATTATTTTTTACTAAAAGCAAGAGAATTATTTTAAAGAACAGATATAAAGAGTCCAAAACCTTGTATGTCATATACAAAGAAAATATAGCAAAATAACAGATATTTGCAAATCTTTGGGTCTGTCAAAGCAGACCCAGTCCCATTTTCAAAGTGGGTTCAGCTTCCAATGAGAAATACTTATTGAAGGTACGCACTACTCTCTTTCCAACCTAAGAGGAGAAAGGGCCAGGTTAAAGATGTTAGTCTTTTCAGAAAACCAGCTAGGATTAGATTATTACAAAAAGGAAAAAAAAAAAACCTATGTGCAAAACATGTATTTTGGTATTTTTATTAACAGAAAAAAAATCATAGCATGTGCAGTTAGTTCAGTAACACCTGCTGATCCATGTGTTCATAGAAGAAATCCCTTACAGTTATATTTGTGAGCCCCACTGCCCAGTGGCACAGACTACCATAGTTCAACTAACTCAAGGAGTTTTACCAACCCATAGTAACAGATAACAATATGACTCAAAATATTTAATCCATGACCTGCCTGACACCATTTTCCACTATCTGCACTCCTACCTGTTCTCATAGCTACGTATCAGGAACAAATAATGTACTTCTAGATCTGAATTACTTCTGTGAGTCACACATTCCTTATTACATTTTGATAAAAGGTAATAAAGAATATATTAGAGGCCTGGTAATTGTGAAAAACTTAAAAATTTTTAACACTCCCTTGCTGAACTGATATCTAAACTCTAACTGGTAAGTACTTTTCATATCTTAAAAACAAACCAGCAAACCAACCAACCACAACGTAGAATGAATCTTTCAGGAATTCGTTAACACCACGCAACAGTCCTGATTTGTATTTAATCCTTGAAAGAGATCGTTACCGAGAACGTTAAACAGCTGCAAAACTCACTTTGGGGGCTTCTAGAACTTTCCTTAAGAGCTGCCTCAAACATCTCAGGCCTGCAAACAGATCGAACATTTCATGTAAAATTATGAAATTACATTCATCAACAGTAAAGAAAATGCAATTTTCTAATATTAATGTATTAAAGACAGGAGCTAATTGATATAATAAATTCTATATTCCTCTCAGCCAAATAGACAGGCAAGAATGCAACGGCTGAGAGGCTCCACAACTTCTCTTGCCATTGTTTCTGCACTGACACATGGATATCTAAACCTATTCTAGACAAGAAAAATAAATTCTTACAGCCCCCAACATATGAATCTCCAGTTCTCAGCTCTTACTACATTGCCAGCAAGTTTTAGGTGTAATCCATAACTGCTCGATGCCGTAGGAACTAGACCAGTGATGTGGTAACTGAAACAGGCTGAGAAATCTGGACTTGCTCTTCCAGAAGAGGCTGTGAGTGTCTTCCAGAACAAAAAGAGATGACTGTATCTTGCTCTACCTCTACAAGAGCTTTCTGACCATTTCCTCATTCATCAAAAATACTCCAGTGTATATTTTATAGAGTAATTTAGCAACTCGGCGACACAACTTCATTTTTTGGTCTACATTTCAATTCTCATAGAAGAGATTATCAAAAATATATGGGAGTCTTACTTTTTAATAATGAATTTTATCCTAGATTTATTTCTCAGGATCTTCTCTAGTCTTGGAATTCCAAAAGTAGAAGGTCGGCGGAACGGCACTCCTTCGGGCAGGCCTTCCACATAAAAAATCTCCGGGAAGGATTCAAACAACGCAAACGGCACCTTCACTGGTTCACTCAGCCCCAGCGCTTCCCCTGGAATGCAAGAGAGCAAATAAGCTGCCAGCTAGATAATTGATGTGTATACAAAGGAAACCCTCAGGTATAAATGGTATATAATAGTTGGCACACACATGCTAGATGAGGTGGAACCAGCAGGCTTTGCCTTTTTTGCTGAAGCTATGAGTAGGCACGAAGAAAATTAACAAAGTCTCAAACATAACTCATTCTGTTGCAGTAAATCTGATTATAATTTGCAGCTGAAAATTCAAAATGTGCAGCCAGGTCATGCCACTGGCTTGGCCTGCATACAAGACTATCCCATTTGTACTCCAGTTTATTACAGGCAACGTGTTCTGTCTCTGCTAGAGAACAGCACCAAGGGCAGGCAAAATTAGTGTTCTTGTTCCAAAAACCGCACTCACAAGAGTAATGAAAAGTCATTATTTCCAAAAGTCATCAGCTTCCAAGCAGCCTGCCCGAGAAAAAGCATTGGGATGCAATGGAGCACATCTCTCCAGATACCATCCATAACGTATGGAGTGGTGCAGAGGCTGAAGTCATACAAAGTCCCATTCATACACAGAGCAAAGAAAACTTAGAAGATGTGCCAGGATGTGGAGTCACTATGTCTCTGGGTCATTAAAGTAGTAATAATCCAACCACAACTTCTCCATTTCCAAACCCCAATAAAATAACTGGTGGAAATGTGACACAGAATTGCAAGCAACCTACATGAGAATGAACTCAAATGAGAGCTTGTCTACAGGACACAAGGATTGCAGGACTTTTGGAATAAACACGTGAACATTATCTATCACATGTCCAGCTGCGTGTTCATAAGAGACATCTCCGTAAAAAAGAATCAATAAACTTACCACATTTTTCATTAAAAAGCTTTTCGACTTTCTGCTTTAAGTCAGTAATTTTGGCATTCCACGCCTCTGCCAGGAGGAGAAATTGGAAGAATTAAATCAACACACACACAATGAATCTGTCCTTTAAGAATACTTTAATACATGTTTAATAAATTATTATGCTTGATAACCAACTATTCTGTGAACGGCACTGAAATGTTCTGCTGCAATCTAAACCTATACCCACATGAATCCTCATTTTCTTAAAGCTTTGAAAGATCCTGCTACTAGATAAAGCTAGAGTGATTAAAACTGAAATTAATTCAAAAGTGATCCAAATTTACAATACCAGGCAACATAAAATTTACTAATGCAAACCAGCACCCAAAATAGCAGCAGAAAGTTCTTCATATGTTCAGTGACACAGCCCTGAGACACACGCCTCTCTCTGAGAACTATAAGCTCTGTCATAATTTCAGCTTCAGTGGGTAAGCTTAAATGCCCACCTAGCTAGGCTTCCTGTTTCTGACAGTGATCAGCAGCAGGTGCTAAACTGGTTTATCTGTGGTCCAGTAAGTGGTTTGTAACTGGTCTACAGAACTAAAAACTCAGAGTCCAGGTCTAACAATAACAAGCGAGTCCAAAAAAAGCTGCACACAACTGTGAATATAAATACTGCCCATGCCAAAAGGAGCAGTCATACCAAATCTGTATCTTGTATTCATTCTCAACTGGCTCAGGAGGCGTAAAGAATTCATTTTTTTCACATTTTATGACCATATGGTTAAAAAGAAAGCATGGGGATAAATATGATAAAGCAAATAATAACAAATTCCCACATAAATATGAGCAAATAAACTCAGAATGTAAGGATGCTGAAAAAAAGGTTTCGTGAGACTTGGAAACCACCTAACGTTAGTCTGAATACAGTCATTCATTTCATTTGACTAGAAGGAATTTATCTGGGTTGCAAATTGATCCCACTTTCAACACAAAGATTTCTGTGCTAGAGCACTTGCACAGATAGGTCATGGTTAAAAAACTCCAGCCCAATGCTCACGAACACAACTACATGGCTTCCTGTCCTGTCTGGCTTCTCCTTGATTTTCCAGAACTGGAGAGGTTGGTAGTGGCAATCTTGCAAAACCAGCTCCGACAGATCACAGCTTACTAATGTTAGTTCCAATCCTTCCTAGTTCCTAGGTACCACTCAGGTATCCCTGCACAGTGATGCTCAATATTTGAAGTTTGTGGAGCGCTTACTAAGCTTATGCACAATATCAGATCCCAGGTGGGTTTATGCGCTCTGGTGGTACCACGTACCAGACAAGTCCTTCAAGGGACTGCAGCATTATATAGATATATAGATATATATAAAACAGAGCAGAAGTCTAAAGGAACCGATTATGAACACAAATTAGATCTAATGGACCTGTGCTGCATTTGTACAGCATTCTCCATACATCAGCCAGGAGTTCTCCAGGGCAATTATTCCACACAGTGAAGAACTGAATGTACATGAAAACAAGAACTTTAGTCATTCACTAACTGCAGAACACATCATGAATCCAAAATAGCTCTAATGTGTAATCACCAGAATTTTCAATACCAACATTAATAGAATGCATGTGTGCTAATTCCCGTATGACTCACCAAAGGAAAACTCTTTTCCTCGTGGCTTGAAAGTAACATTGGACCCATTGGTTTGAACATCTGTTGTTTGTGGTTTATTAGGACCTGTAAAAAGATATGACATTTATATATACAGAGAGCAGACTCAAGCCATCATACGGAAAAGAACAATGCATCAAACTTGATTACTAGAGAAAACTTAACTTCTGAATCAAGAGTAGAATAAAAAACCCCTTAAGATGTTCTTCTAGGGTTGTATTTAAGCATTTGATACTACTGATCACATCTGTCTTCTCTCTGCTCAAGACTACATCAGTTCCCACATCTCTGCTTGGAATAAAAGGCCCAAGCAAGCTGTCAAACTCCAACATTCTACATAACCATCATCTGCACAGAATCCAATATTATTCAGAAACAAAAAATAAAACCGATTTATATTAAAGTGCACCTGGAGCCCTGAAATGAAACAGTTTGCTACATGAAGTGCATGTATAAATTCATTATAGGCTACGAAAACTTAGAAGAAAATATTAGAATAGAATAGAATAGAAGAACTTTAGAAGAATATTTAATGAGATTTCTTCCATACCTTCTTCAACCTCCGGGACCTTTGAATTGCCTCCAGGACTTCCTGACCCTTGTGAACTCTTTGAACTCGCTGCTGCAAGTCAATACAATACAAGCTGTAAGGCACAAACCCTCTATAACGTATATCCTGCACAGCTCATGAAAAAACAGCTGGATTCAGAAAACTCCAACAGACTGACGGATCACCTGGGTCTGTGCTAAGTACAGTCTGCATTGTAAAATCTGAACAATACAGTGATGCTCACAGCCTTAAAAAGTAGGTTTGGCACTCTTGAAAAAGGCAGGTGTCACACCTAAACCTTCCCTCCACTAATTCAAAACAGAAGGCTTTGTTTTCCCTAAGTGTGAGGGACACCTTTGGTACCTTTTATTATCTAAATAACAGAATTGTTTACTTCTGATTTCTTTACAGACAACTTAAAAGACTTTCTTTTTTATTCTTTTCTTACAAGATTTCATTGTTTACTTCAACTCACAGCTATAAGTTAAATATGGTTTAGGCTATTAACAGCAAAACTAAAGTTGTTGAGATAGGGTAAATTCAATTTAAAAAAAAAGCAGATAAATTTATATTTTTGAGTAACTTTTTCAAATAATAGCAGATTTAGAGGCTACTATGCTAGATCATGCCTTTTGTTTGCAACACCTTTATTTCCCAACCACAAAGATCTCCCTCTGCTATGGAAACAGAGCAAGTATTTATGACTTGATGGCAGCAAATAATAGTTAATTGTTTACCTGTAGTGTTTATTTTACTAGCCAGCCCTGGAGGCAAATAGGAAGTGACAAGCTCGGGCCTGAAAGTTGAACAGAACACAATCCAATCAGTTGCACTTGCAAGAAAAATAATACAGCAAAACGTTACAACTTTCTTGGAATTCAGCTGCATTCCAATCAGCTTTCTACAATAAAAATCTGCTAGAAACACTCCACCTACTATAGCCACAGAAAGTTAGAAAACATAAAGCTACATTTTCTACTCTGTCATTTTCTTCTGGGTTAATTTCAAGATAAAAAGAAAAGAAAAAGGAAAAAAGCTTCCAGGTACAAGGCCATTTCCCTCCCAGATCCTTGATGCATAAAACATGCTATTTATACACCTATATAATTTTAATAAGGAAGGTATATCCTTTTATGAGATAAAACATATGTGCAAAATGTTCTGTTTCACTGACACAGAATTTAGGTAGCATTTAAAGCCTAAAGTTGCTGGGAAGAAAAAATCACACAGCTTCAAAATCAGGAGTAAAAATACCTGAATTACAAACGTACTTTTTAACAACGAATCTGATTCTGCTGCTCCCACGGACAATTCTTTCAAGGCGTGGAATTCCGAACCACGTGGGACTCCGGAAGGGGATTCCTTCTGGCAAGCCTTCGACATACAAGTAGTCAGGGTTTGATTCAAACACAGGATAGGGAACACTCACTGCCTCTGAAAGCCCCAGAGCTTCAGCTGAAAAGGAAGATTTAATAACAGTTTACCCACTCAAATGGGCGGTGTTTTATCTCAAGTACTTTTAAGAAGCTTGGCAGCTCTGCTACTTAGATAATAAAAAAACCCAAGAGAAATATTTAAATAGATTTCCTATTATTTTATGTAGAATAATTTCAAACGGTGACTTTGTCCATCTTGTTACAGATAACATCTACGCTTGCAGTGCCTAATGTTTTCTTCTGAGAACTTTCTTCATCCAAAAGCTTTTTGAGCAGATATCATCATCTTTGTCAAGCAAACGGAAAAACTATGGCCTAGGATGTTGTTATAAAGCCATTCATGCCAGTCAGAGGGAGGGTCAGTGTGGGAAAATTAGGGAAGACGGGCAAGGAGGCAGGAGACTTACAGCTGAGGTGCTGAAAAACACATCTGTCATGCTAATTGTTTCCTCAGCCTTGTGTACTTGACAAGAACCTCTGTGCTCAGATAACACAGGCCTGCGTCTGCCCTGCTGCGGGAAAGATCAAAGCACTGGGCAAGGAGGCAGGAGGAACGCAAACACGCCTCAAGAGACTTACAGCTGGGGTGCTGAAAAACACATCTGTCATGCTAACTGTTTCCTCAGCCTTGTGTACTTGACAAGCAGAACCTCTGTGCTCAGATAACACAGGCCTGCGTCTGCCCTGCTGCGGGAAAGATCAAAGCACAGTGGAAAACTACGCCTGCAAGGAATCCTTGAAATGCAGGGGAAAGCAGCTCGAGCTATCTCTTCTTCCGCTCTCTATCAAGGAGCGAGCTCCGCCGGTGCCTGCCCTCCGGCGCACGCACCCTGCGAGTGCCGCCGCAGAGATCTCTCGGCTTACTCTTTTTACAGGTGAGTTTTAAAACACAGCGTCACTACAAATTGGTTCATTTAACACATAACTTACCAAACTTCATATTAAATATCTCTTCTACTTGCTTCCTGAGCTTTGTGATCCTGACGTTCCAATCTTCTCGGACTGAAAACCAGAAATGGATATAAACGTCAGAGTACAACCCAGTTCTAGATAAAGACGTTTATTCGAACACATTTCTTTCAACACAAGAACTTGCAAACTATCAACACAATTGCATCTGAGCAGAAAAGGACATACGAGTAATGACTATTAATGGCAGCTTAAATGACACATGTAATTCCCTCTACGTAATGGAAAAATCTTTTAAATGTAGTTACAAATTTCAAACACTGGCCCAAGCGGGAGAACTCATTCTTCAGAGCCTTTAGGTGAAGGAAGGAATTATTCTAGTGGTTCTTATAAAGTTGTAATTAATTAATCATAGTGCATAAGAACAACACACTTTAGAACAGAAGATTCAGATTTAAAGAATACTTTGCTAAACATTTTGATTAGCATGAAAAAATAACCTTCAGTCCTGTTCTCTACTGTAAATAAAAGTCAGTTACAGGAGTGCCAGCCAGAGCAGACAATCTGTAGCTTAGGTAGAGAAGAAAGCAAAGGACACTAGCAGCAATAAAAAGCACAAGAAAGGATCGATACAGTCCAACACAGATCATTCAGGAATAAAAAATGATCTGATTCCTTTCCTGCATCAAAGGCACTTTATGTTTTCAAGAAGGCATTACAATTCCTTACCAACAGCAGCCTGAAGAAAGCCCAACAAAGCAGGCTGGGAAATGCTAAGGGGCTCCAGAGCTTTGTCTCGGGCCAGGAGAGTAACTCCAGCTCTCCGGGCTGTGAAGGTGATCCATTCTGTTATTCAAAGGCAGCTGGATTGCGCTACGATCCAGAACGCCACTCATGTTCATAACCAATTTATTCTTTTCAAACCTCACGAAGAGCACGTCAGCACACTCCTTACAGAAGGGTTACTTCTTGAAAAATGTTGCGTTGATCCAAATTTCCATCCACCCCCAACCCTGTCCATTCCCACTTGGAGACTGTACCTGTCTTAGCCGGGGTGTTCGACCTGGGCTCAGTAACTTCGGCTGAAGGGGTAGTTAGCAGCTCTGGTCTGCAACCAGAAAACAAATAATCTGCCCGTTCTTGACATAAATTAAATACTACTACTTATTAAGACAGGAATTGAAAAGTTTGGATTTTGATATTACATATTTCACGCTTGTGAAAATGCTACAAAGATATTGTGGAAGACTGGTCTGGATTGCATACACCCAGTTCACGCTGCAGAATATTTCATCTGCTTATTGGGTAATTAAGACACTCAATGTTTCATTACTGAAAGAAACCAAGTGCTTGATAACACCAAGGGTGTTTGTTTGGTCTGTTTCTTTAAAAAAAAAACAAACAAAAAAAACCCAAAAAACCACCAAAAACCAACAAACACCAAAACATGTTCAGGCATTAAAACAAACACTTACCTTTTGATCACAAATTTTATTCTGTTGCCTGCTGTAATTATTTTTTCAAGGCGAGGGATTCCGTACCAGGACGGACTCCTAAAGGGGATGTTATCTGGCAGCCCTTCAACACAGAGTTCAGTAGGATGGGCCTCAAATTTCTGGTATGGAATGGCTTTGGGCTCAGTGCTCCCCAAGGCCTCGGCTGTCAGAACAAAATACACCCAGTAACTGGACAGTTTGGCCATCAACCTTTATTAAAAGCTAGCTAAGCGACCAAATGGTCACACAGTTGCAATCATGATCTTAGAACCTGGGACAATGCAGGATATCTAAACCCAACAAGAGTCCAAGTCTCAGCACATCAGGAAGATAAAAATTTACCATATTATGTCATGTTGATAGAGGCAGTCACAATGCTAGACTGAAAGAGCACTGGGCTCCTCACTGGGGCACAACACAGTGGTTTCAACCCACGTTTTTAATCTATTACAGAGCATCATGCAACATTTTATTCTAACTCTTATGAAGCTGACTTTTTTTTATATTGGAGAGAACATAAAAATTGACCCAGAAATGTTCTAATACTAATTGTAATGGTACTGCAACGGATATAAATAAGTAAATGGTTGTTTTATTCACCATCAAAGGAAAAAAAAATCCAAATAGGAAGGCATTGAGGCAATTAGACAAGCTGTACATATAAGACTTATACATTTTTTTAAACTATGAATTTACCTTGTTATATAAGTAGCACAGTAATACATTATTTTTCACTCAACTGTCAGGATTTTAAATATTCGAAAAAATTGATCAAAGGTCTCATTCATGTAGACGTTCAAAGGAAATAATGAAAGCAACCTTCAAGAAATACAAAGCCATAAAAGAAAAGAAAATAATAACACTGTACGCACCAAACTTTTTACAGAAGAGTTCATCTACCATCTTTCTCAGTTTGGTGATTCTGGCACACACCCTGTATTTAAGAGTGACACAGAACAAAGACAACATTCCCTAATTATTTTTGTTATTATTTTCAGTCGTTTGGTTTATAGCATGCATAACCATCCCGCATCTTCAGGTAACCCAGAAAATACTACAGATAAGAGGTATGGATTCAAATTGTAATTAGGAAAGCTAATTATAAAAAATGACAGAATACTAAAACTGTACAAAAATCCATTGAAGAAGAGACATCTCGCTTGCTACAAAACAGAGTAGATGGGCGTGAAGAACTGCAATGCTTTCACCATCCACCTCCAATCTGTAGATACCATTTGGAGATGGGATAAGTTTTTTTGCCAGTCTCATTTTCTAAAAAAAAATTATCTTGATATTCAGTGCAACCTTTGGTATGCTTATGGGATGAAAACTTGCTTTCCAGGAATTTTCACTAAGCACTGACAGCCCAAAGCAAGCTTTGGGTGCACACAGCCGTTTGCTCCTTGCTGTATATTCCTGTTGAACTTCCAGCACCCATTTCTCCCACTGTTCGTAGACACTCCTTTTTAAATGGGGATGAATAACCGCACCAAACGACTCTAGGGATTTTGTCATTCTTCTTGAGATGGCCAGCGGCTTAGTTCCAACTCTCCAAAATGTTTCCTTGACACTACCCGAGTTAAGTCATAGTTTAGACACAGAACCCAAGACATGCCAGCCATGCAGCTCAGCATATCCAGGTCAATAAAGCTAGATTACACAGTTTTCCCATCATTTTATCACTCAAGCATCTTTGCTGATACACACACAACTCTGGAGTTCACGAGACAGTCTGGCACCTGAAGACAGTCATGAGTTTGAGTTTGTTCCTCCAGCAGAACAACAGAGCACAGTGATGATGTTAGTGCTGTCATATTGGGTGGCAGGAACAGTAACAGCTTTTGTTTCTGTTTTTTCACGTGTGCTCATCATTTGTGACCGGCAGCCCCTGCTCCCAACCCCTGGTGACGTGGTTAGCATAACTGACGCCATTTTGCAAGCGGCCATTCTTGGTGACCAAGCTGGTCACATATTCCTTCCCTTTCCCTTTCTTATCTGGCCCAGAAGGTCCTGTGAACCAAGCAGACAAAACAAACAGATTTCTTCTTCCAGTCCCTACCGGCCTCGAGGTTCCTGGGCGCCAGGCCAACTACTCCCTTCCTCAGCAGCTTCGAAGGCCCTGGGTGCCCGGCCAGCCCGTGGTGGTGATGTCCCCAGCATGGAACAGGGCAGTGTAACAGCACACGGAGCACTGTCCATAAAACCAAGCGGTTCCAGGTCCTAAGGGGGAACTTGGACCACAGCTGCTGCTGGACAGTGAGACCTGTGACCCCTGTGGCCAGGGACAGCCCCACCATCCTCTGCTTCCTCCAAGGACTGAGTGACTTGTTGTCTTTTATATCATTTTTGAGGCTGATGATGATTGTTGATATCAATACACCAAGCCGTGTATTAAGATCTGACTCGATGTGCAGAGGGCCCAGGTGATCAGGAGCTGCAGGTGAAGCTGTATTACAAATCCTGTATTACTCTAACAAATTGTGCTCCACTGATTCTGTTTGTAGAACTCCTGTGCCACTCTAATCATAAATTCTGTGCTATACTAACCACAATATCCTGTTAAGAAAACAAAACTTTAGCTGTAACTACGATTTAGTGCCGTCATCATGCTGTCAAGGGTCCCTACAAGAACCCATCTGTAGGTTGGTGTCAACCCAAGGTGACAGCAATCCAAGCACATACTGTACAAATCACTTCCTTCTTCTAAATACGACTTTGTGACCAACAAATAAAAGCTCATCAATCTTCAACAAGTGACCAGACAGGTGCCACGCTGTGGGTTTGGTCAGCATGCACAAGCAACAGCTCCTGCTCCATGGCTGCACCGCACCAGCCTGGGCCACCTCCACGGGCACTGCTCATGCGTCTCCAGCCATCTCCTGAGTCACATCGTCACCACCCGCCGGGTTTGTCTTTGAGCCGCTATCGGCCTTCTCAGGGCTTTGGGGCTGAGGCCATCTCATAAAACCTTCTTGATCAGCCCATTTCCCACAGGAACGCAAATGCAAAGCGCCTTTCTTCTGCCAGGCAAAATACAACCTCCGTACCCATCCCACTCCTCTCCTGCTGGGACACAAGCTCGCAGGGGCTATGGAGAGAGGGATGCTGGGCACGGAGCCGCAGGGAGCTGGGAGCAGGGGCTGGAGTGGCACAGCTCTCTCCTGAGATGGTGGCAGGCACGCGGAGCAGCAGAGGAGATGATGAGCTACTGGGAGAGGGGGAGTCCAAACTGGGAGAGCAGAAAACGGAGGGAAAGGAGGCTCAGGGAGCTGCTGTCTTATGAGCTGTGTTCCCTGAGACGTTATCAACAGCTTTCACAGGCGTTCTCTTCCCTCAGAAATAACACAGAGGTCACACACGAATATACCATCATTACGAATTAGCGAAACAAGCAACATAAAACATAACGCTGTGCCATAAAAATGGGTTACCGCTAGTTTTCTTAGCTACGGGGGTTTTACGGGTTATGTAAGGTACCTGCTTTGTCTTCATAATCAGTGTAACCATATTAAATACAACAAAAACAACAGAGAGAAGGGCTAATTTAAAAACCCACATAAGAGTACAGTTACGTTTAAGACCCAGTCATTAGCCTACCTACTCTTTTTGTAGTCAGATTTGGTGCTCGAAGGAACAAGAGGTTATTAAGACTCAAGACACTATCTCAACTTATACTGCAGGAAAAGTTTAATTCCTACACGTGTGAAAGTGACATTCTTATCACATAATTTCTTTGCTTAATTTAGATCCTTAATGTTCACTTTAAGTACAGTCTTTAATATACTTTTTACAACAGAAGACTGTGAGTATATAATACAACTTCATGGTGCTGCAGCAGTGCAGGACACTACCATTTATGCTTGTGTCTGTCTGAACTAAGAATTTCTCTGCTATTACCAAAAATTCCCAACCAGGCTGAGGCTGCCAGTTAGCATTTTGGGGTTGGGAGCAATTTGCTACAATTCATTCAGGCATAGAAGCTTTCAACACTTGGCTTAATTGGACAATTAACAAAAACACCCTGAAGCCCAAGAGACAGTAGAATACAACAAGTCCAGGAAAGTAATTTACCAACTAGTGTCCACGCAAAGGCACAATTCTTTCAAAACTTAATTTTTATTTTCCATACTAAACTTTTTTCTCCCAACTTGAGGGGAAATGAGTTCATGAGTGCAATTGTACCAGAAGCCTGTTCTTGTAGTCTTGTTTTTCCATGGTTATTTTTGTTACCTTTGGATGGGTGCTCAATGGAGACAAAACATGCATCTGCTGAAAAGTATTCCTAACGGCAAAAGTGGTTAGAGTGCATTGTCTTTGCACTACGATGTGAAAATGGAGTCCCATCATCTGAGCAAGTCAGATTTTTACAGTAGATTATTTATAGTACTTATAGTAATAAATGTCACTTTAACCAGTATGTTCATTACCGCGTTTCAGTTAATCTAAATTTGTCAAATATCATATATAAGGAATTATTCCATAATAATGAAATTATAATGAACATGATTCCAGTTGCCTACCCAGTAAACTCCATCAACTATGGAAACCACTGCCTTTTCTCTATGTCTAAACAGACTAACACTTACTGATTTTCCTTCTGGCCAGCTGAATCAAAACAGTTGATAGTGTTAGTATTAGTAACACTGGCTTGGATTACCAGTGGAAAATTGCTGTCATTTTGTAGCTAAAGAAAATTCAAACCAAGAGGAATTATTTGCAATGTGTTATTAGTAAAAGCAAACAGTAGCTACCATGAAGACCAACAAATAGGAAATCATACTGTACTTGTACAACTCACATGTTTGAAGACCTACCTCCTCCTCCTCCTCCTCCTCCTCCTCCAACTGCCTTGTCCAACGATACATTTTCATCTGTTAAATTCAAAAGCTCATGCCTGAAAGATTTCATACACATGCGTCAACAGTGACATACACTTTGATAACCAGAAGTTACAGCCTACAGTTACAGCCTCAAGTTACTGCTGAAGGATCAGAAGGAACAAACAAACAAACAAAAAAACCCCAACAGTGGACATTATGATCCCAAACATTAAATTCCAATTAACACCAAAGTATTTTAAGAACAGGTTGGAACCCTACCGACAAAAGCATTCTTCATGCCTGACACCAACATCCACCCGAGCCATAACATTTAATGCTAACATACAGATCACATCAAAATTTTCTCTGAGGTCTAAGACGCACTTCACCAGAAAAAAAAGTTCCAAATCAAAAACTCAACCTTTAAAAACAAAAATCTCAAAGGAGACATTTCTGTTTTCCAAACACATCTAGTTTTATCCATATTAGAGCACCAAAAAATTTTAAAATTCTGACATTTCTCACAGAGCTGAACTGGTTTTTGAGCAGTTCTAGTTGCCACACACGACAAAACCGATGAACAGCATAAATTAATTACTGTTAACAACTAAGACAAATTTGACAAGAGTAGGTGCCAGCAGTGCATAAATATTGAAATCTACACATAGGGTCTGATTTTAAGTGAGCCAAAAGGTAGTTCTACACTTCTTCCTCTTTTCTGGTTATCTGCAAGTGTTAGGATGAGAGAAACTGAACGTACACCTCTGAAATCTGAGAAATCAGGATCCCTGCTAAAGGCGGCATGCACAGAGGCATGGGCTGTCACTGCCACCAGTCTGAGTGTGACCACTGCCATCGGCAGATCCCTATCCACTTGGAAAACTCTTGGATTAGGCCCTACGCCACCGAACAATAGTAAAATATCAGCTGTTACTCACAGAAGCTTCATTTAAACTGTAAATTCCCATCTGTGGTGTGAAACATCACATCTGCCTGAACCAAAACTATAAAAGGTAGATATCCACCCACTAGCAAAACTGCAAACCACCCTGCCACAGTCGTACCCACAGTATTGGATCTCAAAGGGCTCTGCAGCTCCGAAATCCAGCACTCAGCATCCACAGAGCCTCTCCCTGCACACCCTGAGTGCAGGCTCAGGCCAGGCTCCCTCCCAGCACCATCTGCCACTGCAGCAAGTAATGACAGGGTTCTTCCAGGAAAGACACCAAGGCAAGAAAGGAGCAAAAGAGGAAAAAAAGGGGCCCAGAACATCTCACGAATCTCAGGTCCTCACTTCAAAGGCAGGAACACATTGCCAGGCTAGCTACAGCAGGTAACCGAGCCCCCAAGCAGTTTCTACGTGCATCTAAGGTCTCCCTTCATGTACACTATCTGATCCGCCTCCAGACACACCAAAGACACGCATCCAACTAACTCTCAGGAACCAGCAGCTATCTTGGCCTCAAGCCTGCCCTGGGAGATGCTCTATGTACAGATATGGCCATAGATACCTCGATACAACATTCCAGCAAGAGAAAAATAAAAGCACAACCTGGTCTAGTGGGAGGTGTCCCTGCCCAAGGCAGCGGAGTGGAACTCAATCTTTAAGGTCCCTTCCAACCGAAACCATTCTGTGATTCTATGAAATTTAGGTCAGGATCCTCAGCTAGCATAAAATATCCCCTATGGTCAATGGTTTTCCAACACATATTACAGCCGTAGAGATTAAAATAGTACAAAGAGATCTACCCAAGATAAGAAGTCTGTAATACTAAAGAGATCTGTCCAGATCTCAGCCACCACCATAGTGCTCCAGTGATCTGATAAACTGAATTTATCGGAGTGAACATCAACTATAAACTACCCATCAGTACTCCAATAGAATATGTCAGCAGAAATCAGTTTTGGAAGTTCTCGAAGATAAAATGATGCAGAGTGGAGCTAGCAGTAAATAATGAGTAATATAGGGACAAAAAAGCAAAATTCCTTACTTTTTAATCACAAATCGGATCCGCTCCTTTGCTAGAAGTATCCTCTCCAGACGGGGAATGCCGTACGTGGATGGTCGCCTGAAGGGAATTCCTTCTGGCAGCCCTTCCACATATAAGTCTTCCACATGTGACTGGAAGAGTGGGTATGGGATAGACACTGGACCTTTTGCTTGTATAGCTTGAGCTTTAAGAAAAAAGGAGAAGAAAAGCATTAGACTGGTTTGTGGCTCTACTCAAATTATCTGTTTGATATCACTCTGAAAAACATCACAATTAGTTGACAGGCAACACCCGCCCCCCCCCAGCACATTTAAACATGCAAGCATTCATATTTGTGGGGGCTTGGTTTTGTTTTATAGGAAAACCACGAATTCACAGTGTGCAAGCTGCAGACCTGCATACATATGCAGATTCTCCTCTTTTCCTCTTCCTCTGTAAATATTTAATAACAGAGACCGCACCTGTTACAGTGAAGTTTCACAGTATTTGGGTTTTGTTTAATAGCACATTTTGAAAGATGAAATCATCTAGACTTAATTATAAACCAAGCACGTTTCAGTTCATTAACTCTGATTATTATCATTTGTTGCTGCTATTGGGTTACAAGAGTCATTAATGCCTTGGACAAAGGGCACACATCCCTTCTTTTGAGTGAATTCCTAAAGCTTCGATGTATTTTTGGAAATCCAAGGGATCAGTAATGAAATAAACAATACACTTCTAACACCGCTGAAAAAAACATGGCCCTCCTAATGAGATCTTGGAAGCAAATAACAGATTCACCCACAGCTGGAAAATAACCTCAGTGGATTTCTTTACGTTATGAGGACGGTGATCATATCAATACACCGATCGGGCTGTCAAATACTGGAGAATGGTGTGATGGTTTGCAAATACCAAAAGGGCTGATTTGGCTGATTTCTTTATACTCACAAGGGTATGTTAATTCTTAGGCCATGCAACAAGAATTCTCTATTACCATCTGACCGGTCTGCAAATAGTTTGTCATGTTCTGTTGTTTTGCTATGGAAATTAGATGCAAAATATTATTCGAGGAGAGAAAGGCCAAATTAGAGTACAGTGATGCTGTTGCAGCGTTTCTGAAAGGAAAACTACTCAGGGCACCTTTTCAAGCAACTTAATGTACTGTGAAAGCAGCCAGTGGTTCAGACATCGGTAAAAGGAATAAAACAATTCAGGTTTTCAAGGCATTTGGGTAATGTACTCATTCAACCACTTGGAAGCAGAACAGATCCAGGTATGCTTATCACAAAACAGGGAAGCTTTGAAAACACTGTATCTTAGTCTTACATTCTGATGAGATCTGAATATCAACATTTTAGAAAAATTTTAAGAACTGTGTTTCAACTAAACTTGGTTTCAATGGCCAAATATAAGACGGCCAAAACTGGAGACAGAGAATAGATACACAGAGAGGGACACAACCCTGGAGACGACTTGGCAAACAGACTGCAGAAACCCTACTCAGTCCTGCGTCAAAGGAGCTGCAGAAGAACCACCAAAAGAGCTGTTGTGTATCACACCAGTCCTTCATTAATGTAGATTTTTACTGCAGTCATATACCTCTTCCGAGAAATTAAAGTTATTCTCAGCCCTGGAGGCTGTTGTGGCAAGTGGTGAAAAACATAACAAATCCAGCAGACAAGCCTCAGGTGGAAATGAGCTTTTGTGAACCCGTTAGCCACTGGAAAAATGATCAAGAACATCACTAAGATCCAGATCACTGCACAGGGTCAAGTAAGGACAGCTGCAGAATAACACAAATCCTGTCTGTGTTATAAGTAACTAACAACAGGTTGGCTTTTACAAGAGAGTCTCTATTTCTTTTAAATCAGCAAATGTTTCAGCAAATACTCTTTGGACAGCCTAAGAACACGACCAGCATCGCCCTCTGCAGTGAAGCTTCTCAGATTTGGAACATTACATATTTTTGCTACTGGATACAGGTTTCATTTTTCTAAATTAGTCTGTATTTGTGACAAATCTTGTACTTACACTAAAAAGTAATCCCATTTAGTTTACATCTAAACACAAAAATAAACCATATATTTTCAGCCATGTCAGCTGTAATGGATAACAGTGATTGACATTGCTAAAACACTTCGGAGCTACAGAAGCCAACAAATCTAAGGAGCATTCTAGGAATTCTGGACATCCTCAACACATTTCAGTAAATGGGAAATTGCATGCCCAGACAGACAGAAAGAATTGGAATCCAATATGGAACTGGTTTATGAATCAATGAAACATTGTCATCCACAGGGAAAAAGGTGATAATTTAATACCATGTGGGCGGCTATGGAAAGTCACGAATGGCTCTGTATTCAGCAGACTCCACAGGAGATTTTTAGGCTGGCTATGTGCAAACACCAAAAGCAAAATTAAAGCAATTCACTATGAATGATGCTCCTTTCGAGAGCAATAAAAATACTGTAAATCAGATTCTGAACTGGTTTTACTTGGTGTGAGTTGCTTTCAGTGGGCTGCTTAAATGTCAGATGATAGTCACACCTAAAACACGCCAGAACTCCAAATCACAAGGTCCACTCTGAAAGTACTTCCACTTTTCACGGCAGAGGAGCACCACCATTTCTTTTGAAATTTTTGCTGATGCAGATTTACTCTGTGATCTGTGGACACAAAATATGCCTAGGTGCAGCGTCTGGAGACAAATTCCAAAGTCTAACGTGTGTGCTCCTTTTTCACTCCAAGAACCATTAACATACAATTGTTGCTTCATTGCAAATCAATCATAATCAAACTGGAACAATCAATCAGTGGTAACCTCTCCCCAAAGCTATTTTAAAAGATAATTTCACTGAAGAAATCTGTAATTACAGAAAAAAGGCCAGTGCTCCCAAACATGGGTGCCCAAGACATGAACACACTGGAGCTCCTGGAAACTGAGCACAACTGAAAAATAAAATAGTTTTAAAACTGAGTCTGCTCATCAAAAAAAAAGCTATTTTCTCTAGTTTTAGGTCTTCTAATAATATTTAACCCTTTACTGGTGTCAGTAGTGGTGTGCCTCTGAGCCAACAACAAGATGCACGCCAAAGAGCTGTGATTTACGGTGTCAAAGGACTAGAGGCAATTGTTTGGAAAGGAGTGTAACACATACCGTATTTTTTTTCAAACAGCTCTTCAACTTGCTTTCTCAAGTGTGTAATTCGTGCATTCCATTTCTCTGCAAAGAAGAGAGGAGGACACGTCAGACTACAAACGAAACTGAGAATCTCTTGTAAAATCTGTGTTATCAGGAACACAGTGTGCTTCCACTACTCATTCGCATCCAGGTGCCTGTGGAGTACAGGATAGGCAACACCTGAAAATATATGGATACATTCAGAAAGAAAAAGGAGAGAATAAAATGTTTAGAGAGGACACAATAAAATAAAGTAGAAGATTACCTCCAAAACTTGTGCAGATGTTAAATCAAGTTTAAAAATAAAATATAAACTCGGCTAAAGTAACTTTCCAAAACGATTTCTCTTTGACAGCTCGGTCAGCAGCTCTCACTGCCATCAGGGGTAAAGTCCATTTGCGGTTGCTGTTGATAGTGATCTAGATCTGGGCGCTGAAAAGTTTAATTAGTGAAGCTTGATGAAGCTTACAGCAAGTACAAGAAGTTGTTTTGGCGCAAATCTGTACCACTGTCTGGGTCACGAGGCATCGTGCCATCCTCTACCTTAATAAGGAGGGTGCAGTGAGGTGGGTGCTGGCCTCTTCTCTAAAGTAACAAGTGATGGGACAAGAGGAAACGGCCTCAAGTTGCACCAGGGGAGGTTTAGGCTGGATATTAGAAAAAATTTCTTCACTGAAAGAGTGATGAGGCACTGGAACAGGCTGCCCAGGGAAGTGGTGGAGTCACCATCCCTGGAGGGGTTCCAGAAACGTGTCGATGTGGTGCTTAGGGACATGGTTTAGGGGGTTGGGTGGTGCTGGGTTGATGGTTGGGCTTGATGGTCCTTGAGGTCTCTTCCAACCTTAATGATTCCATGATTCTGTGATTTAATCCGGGATTTCTCCAAGTCCTGATGTTGCAAAACATTCCTGTAAATCCTATTTCTAAAAGAAGATACAGGCTGCAAGACAGAAGTTCCCCAAATCCAATCCCGTGTTCTGTGGAGAGCTGCATTAAATGGCAGGATATTAATATGTAATTTTCTGGCTGTGACAGAGAGCAGACGTTTTCACAGCTTTTTGTACTATCTCAATGCTTTTAGGAAAATGCCACAACTCTTCTGTAGATGTACCAGATGCTGGCTGGCTTTTTAAGAATGAGTTAATAAGCAAGTGTATTTGCAGCTTATTTCTTACACCAAAGACTTGAATCTAGTAACTACAGAGGATAAAAAATGAGGCCATTCAAGCTATGATGCTTCCAGTTGTCAAAAAATTCTTGTATCAGACAAGACAGAGGATCAAATTTTGAGTCCATATCGAAAGGGGTTTAAATATTTGTTCGCAGATGAACGTACACAACTTTGGTTGCCATGTTTAAGCTTACATATTTTTAAAATGCAATTTCATGGATATCAAGAGGACAGCATGCGTCAGATGTGGGCGAGAATAAGACCTCATTTAGAGGGGAAAGCGTGTTTTGGCATGCTGTCTTGCATCCACACACACTCTTCATTCCAGTTACCTGGCATATCACCTACATCAATTAACCTGCTTATATTTTGAAATAACATCCTTGTGGATAAATCTATGTAATTGCTTCTGCCACCCTTTTTACCACTATCCTGTAGTGCAGCTTCTTCACTGATAAACATGTCTTGAGCTCAAGATTTCCTGTTTCTGCATCACTTCAACCTTGCAACATGTCCCTCTTTAACCACAGATGTACAGCCAGGTGAAGCTCTTGCTGACTCCACCACAACCACTGACTGACCTCTGGTTTGCCATCATACAGTACACTAGTAAATTCAGTCTTATCTTCCTGTCCAAGAAATCAGCCGACAAAAATCTAGACTTTTTTATTTTATTAAATTACTTGCAGAGTCTATTTAGCTGGTCACTTTGAACAATGAGAAATAACAGAGGCAGCCTGTGACGATGATTATATTGCTGCAATACATCTACAAAGAGCCCTGGGCTCTTCCATGAATACTCCCACTGGCACGTCTCACTCCCGCAGTGTGAAAATGTCTAATACCTTTTTATAAAACAAAGCAGAGAGACAAAAGAATCAATCATGTTTATCTTACCAAAATCGAACTCTTTTGTTCTTCTTTTCCCACCACTGGCAGCTTCATTAGCTATCTCTGTGACCTTCTGTTTCTTGCTAGGGGGCAAGTAGTCCTCGTCATCCTCTTAAAGAAACATAAAAATATCACTGTTTTAATGTCCAGACAGCTCGTGTGCAACATGGAAACCACTCTGAATTTCAAAGCTCTAATACAAATGTTGGACTGCGCTTTACCAGGTCATCCAATTTTGCAATGAATTATTTATCTGAGAAACTTCAGAAAGCTACTGGCCCGGGTAGGAACAATTTGCAGAAGAGAGCCAGCACAAGGCGTAAGATAGCAAAAACCAAAAGTTCTTCTGTACTTCCTAAGGAAGTATTGTGTTCTGAAACATGACTGGACATCTCATTATGATAAAATGACCATGCAACAGCAAAGGAAATCAGGAAATAAATTGTGCAGACATAGACTACATTTTTTATCTACTTGGAAGTATCCTTCCACTAAGTTGTCTTGAAACACAGTACTGAAGGTTTAATATTGAGGAGCTCAAAGGTCCTAAAACCAGTTTCAAACCAATGTAAAACTGATGGATGGAACTGAAACTCATTTAACAGGTCAGCCCTACCTCAAACATACACAAATAGTGGGGGAAAACCGCAAACCCCAGGTATTTTTCAGTGAGCTGCTACTTAGCCAGTCACTTCCCAGTCCAAACCATTATCTTCCCTACTGGTTAATGAGTTTTTAAGACTGTCCAATTACCAATACCTGCAACCTTAGAGAAAATAAAAGGTTAAAGCAGACAAAGAAAATTGAAATTAATTTCCCATACCAATAGCATCTGCCCAGGTCACCAGGGCATGGTTTACTTAGGAAGAATAGTATTACACACTGACCTCTCTTGCACCTACACAGTTGTATTATACTCTGTTAGAGAAAATCTTTCAGAGCATTTTTACTTTTGTGGTAAATGCCTTTATCTATACACTCAATGTCTATTCTCTTACTACCTTTTCTGTTAAGGTAACGTAAGAATTACTTGGATTACTGGATTACAAAAAGGTGAAAGCAATGCCAGAAGTGTCCACTTGGTCCTAAAATGTCTTGCCTAATTTCTAAATTGCTAATTTGGTAGTCTTAATCTTGCCCATCCCAGAAGCAAGCATTGCAAAAGCCCATCTCAGAAGGGTTTTAAAGTAGTTACAGGACATGTAATTCACAACCACCAGAAATACAGCTGACTCCCAACATCCCAGCATGAAAACACGGACACTGGTTAGTGGCTTCAGTGCCATTTAGATGAGAAAGGGAGGTGGTAAGTGTAAAGGTTTTTATCTCATATTTATCAATATTAGATAAATAAAATGAAGCTCATTTACATGACCTGTAACACATCCTTTCTGCTATGATACAGTTCTTCCCAGAAGCCAGTGTTAACTAGAAATCTTGTGTAACTACACTGTGCCTATAAAACGTGTTCTTCAGGATGAATGTTGTAAAATCTTTTTAAAATCTAAATTAACGGCTGTTAAATAATGAGTGTTCTTCATTATCAATGTTTGAAAAATATGTGAAAGATGCAAATCTGTCATGCATCATTTCAAAACCAGACCATTAAGTCCAAAAATATGCTTCAGTATATGGTGGTTTTATAAAACTTCCGGACTGGATGTTTACCAAGCAGTGCACGATCCAAACTGCAGTCAAGGCTGGCACATCACCCTCTCTATTCAGTGCCAAGCAATGCAGGCCTTATAAAACATTTTTTGGACATAAAAATTCCAATTACACTGAAATCAATGAAGTGGAGAACTAACCTTCGATGGTGACCTCGACCTCAGGATCCTCACTCGTTTCTGAAGGGGTGCGCTGGGAGGACTCTGAAAGGGAAAAACAGGACTGCTGAATGATGGGTACAGAAGAGGCTTTTAGCCAAACACTCCGTGATTTTGTATTTAAACTAACACTTGTCAAAGAATAACCCTGGCTCACTGAAACGTTTTGCATTCACAGCATGCAACAAAAACAGAAGCAAAGATATTTTACTATAAGCCTTTAAGCAATTCCAGACAGGGGTAAGGAGGTGGGGATTATACTTGCTAAATTGTGTGTGCAGCAGGGCAGAGTTGTTGTTAATGACACTAGGAAATTCCTTATTCTTGGCTTAACAGGATTAATACAATCATAAATATTTTTCTCTGTTATCAAGGATTACTGAAAACATAAACAAAGGCTGTGTGCTCCTACAGATGATGTATTTCTTTACCATTTCTATAGACTCATAGCTGTTACACTAGAATGGTTTCCATAACAGGCTGCAGGGCCAACAGTGAAAAATGAGAGAGAAATTCATAATCACAATGCTTTCGTTGGGGCAGTCTGCACCAACATAATAAATAGGATTAGGCCTATCAACACTTGGTGGGAGAAAGAGCAATTTGCATTGAACTGCTGTAAAGTTTTAAAAAGTAAGGCTAGTTATACGGGAAACTATTTCAAAACTAAGTAGCAGTGTACGAAGGAATATAATTATTCCGGCAGAGTAATGCTGTGCTTGTGCATTTTGAAGAGTATCTTCTTTCAGATCTCTGTAAGCTGGAAGCACGATATCACTTTGGGAGCGAGTCTGAAGAAATCTCCGTTTCAAAGGCTCTTCACACGATGTTGTGTACAGTAGAGATGCAGCAGTATCTACTGAGACACCTTAACTGGAGTATATTCGAACTATGTCCAATATATCATCGCGTTTATGGAAAACATAATATGATGTGTTGATCTAATTCAGAGTGAGTGCTGGGTAAATAACTAGCAAACGCAAAGCAAAACAAAAGGAAAGAATTAGGAGGTAATGGTCTTCTAATAGATGTGAACATGAAATATGGTCATAAAAATAACTATCACATCACCTGATCATTTAGAATATTTTTTGAGAGCATCAGAAAAGGTAAAAAAAAAAAAAAACAATTTTTTTTGAAATTTAAGAACAGCCACGAAGACTGCCAAATGGTCCTTCTAGTCCAGTACCAAATCCCTGGGAAACAGCATTAAAAGAAACGTGCAAAAATGTCAAAGCAGATGGTAACAAGGTTCTGGAAGAATACTCCCAGATGGGATTTTGCTTCTTAAGTCATATTAAACCAACTGGTTTAAACACTAAAAGGTGTTTTTTAAACAAAGTATTATCATCACGAGGTATTTTCTGATCTCGGGTAAACACACAGAGCTCCTAAGCAGCAGCCTTCTTCACAGTTCTATATGTTGGCATTCACTGGCACTGTCTCCAGTTTCTCAAACACGATTTCATTCAGTTTAGAACAATTTCTTTTGACGCACATAACCTTAATTTCTGATTGCCGAATTTCAATCCCCCCATGCTCCCCACTCATCCAGTCCCACCAAGACCTCAGACACCTCTATCAGCTACAGTTCATCTGGGGGATTCCAGGCACACATCACTTTGCCGTGTCCTTTTTCACCATCTTGCCAAGGTTACTGGGGGGGAAAAACAGTGAACCCCCCCAGTGATATACACCAAAAGATGCCTTCATACATCCTCTGATATTCTTCTGCGAAGAAAACAATAATTTCTGCAGATCTTCTGCATCACAGGCTGTAGGGGAATTTTAAATGCCTATTATATGTATTTCCTTAATAATAGCTAGAAAGATATACAGCAAAGCCTCCATAAAATCCAAACACTGTCATTGATTTTTCTTTCTTACTCATTTTTGTGAAGATCAGCAATAAATAATTTTACTTCACAGAGTCCAGACAAGACTGCCTATGCTGTATGCCTATTTAAACAACAAATGAAATTAAAGTGTGACTGTTACCTGCAATTTTTAATCACTGCCTATAGACCTTTTGATAAATACTAAACTTTGCGAACAACAGGTTTATTCTGTTCAGCAAAACCAGGGTGCAACTTTCAGCATATCTCCTACAGAAACTTGTAGAGGAGAACAGATTTGAGAAAAGGGTGTGCAACTAAACCGCACTCTGACACCATGGGTCACACGCAGCATCTGTAGCTATAAAATTATCGAGTCAAAAACAAAGCAGAGTCAGAGTCTCGGTCATTTCAGATCACACTGCCCTTTCCTCAGACTCTCTCTTCACAGTCAGGCATAAAGCTCATGGCATTATGCTTGGGAAAACAAAATACTAGATTATTTCTTCTCAAATAAGTAGAGTCAACAGTGCAGTTGGCAAGAGCAGAGAGCTTTATTCTGCTTTATCAAGAGATGTGCTTTTAAACCCCATGTAATGGTACCTACCTATGGTAATATTTACCTTCAAAGCAAACCTAATGGGATTTGCAAGGACGAGTACCGCTGCTACCATAACAACATCCAAAAAATACTCACAGCTCAGGTTTGAGTCAGATGCTTATCATGAAACCAGCTGCAGAATGATGTACTTTTAACATCACGTCAAAGCATTACATGTCGGGTGACAATGTAATGTAAATGGAATTTATGATTTAAAAGAATGACGACTCCCATCACAACTGGCTTAAGTAAGCCACAGAGTGGATGATTTGGGAGATTAAAAGCAAAACAAAACACTCAAAAGCCAATCTCATGGAAATGTGGAAAGAGAATGGTTGGAGAAGATGAGCAACTTTAAGGTGCCAACTTTTCAAATATTTCTGTAAAAAAAAAAATCTAATTATGGTAAATTATTCTCATGAAAAAACATTTCAAATCTCTAACCTTCTACCGGTATTTCCACATCTGTTCCTTCACTGCAGTCGGAACCCTGGTGGCTTCCTTTAGACAAAGTAAAAAACATACCGTAATAAAAATACAAAAGGAACTTTTAACATCAACTATTCAAAGCAAGAATTTTCATATGCGAAAAATCCAGAACGATAAGGTACACATGAACAACACACAGAAGGCTCAATTTCCTAATCTTAAATTCATGACAGCAGGAGCACTCTGACGTTATAAAGAAATTTATGGGTTACAACGCAGATTAGTGTTTTCTAGAGTTTGCAAAGGGGCAGACCAGTATTTTTAATACAGACTGTAAGGAGCTGAAAAAAAAATGTACAATTTTGGAGTAAATTTATTTCAGATATTGTTCATATACAGTGAGGAACTCCTTCCACTAAACACAGACTTCCCATATGCTTTGTTCTGTACATACCCATTCACCTCACACACAGCTGAAAGAAAGAAATGATCAAGCTGTACTCATAACGCATAAGCAGAAGTTCATTAAACTTTATAACCAATTATGCAACAGACTGAATTTCATGAGAAACATATTGACTTGTACAAATTACTAGTGCTTTAGTGATCAACCTGATATTCCCTTTCGAATTTAGGAAAGAAATGAGATTCCCTTCTATATGTCTCTCTACTGGGACACCTGAAAATTAAGGCAACTGAAGTTTAAGTTCCAATTCTCTAACTCTTAGGAAGCAGAGCCTTGAAAAGCAAACCTCACACATTCAATTTCCAGAACAGATGTGAGAAAAACACAACTAAAAGATCTACCTGTGCAACTTTTTGCAGCAGCAATTTTTTCATCGATCGCTGATGTTTCGGAAGGGCCTGCTTGGGAACAAAAAGAAACTGAAATTGTATCTCACAAGCAACACCTTTTCCCAGTCCATATATATGTCCCACTTCATGTATCACACGCTCATTTCATACTTTCTGTAAGGGTGAGCTTAGGAAAGACCGCGTGAAATATTAAGAGCGTATAAATCCTTACTCATCCATTTCAACAGAATGAAAATGTTGAGGGGCTAATGGCAGGCGTGTGCACTTCTCGAACTACTGAACAGTCAGAGACTCAATAATCTGATTTTAAAACATGAAATGGTGATGGTTCTGCCCTTTTTCAATGAATTTTTAATCAGCTTAATCTTTTCCCTGTTTGATAAAATGTGTATTCCTAGGGAGTCCTTTGGGACTTTAAAACTTCTACCTACATTAAATAGACAAAATTCAGAGAGATTAAAATAATTTACACCACTTCAGGGTTGTTTGCTTTTCATCACACCAGCTCTTTTGATGGCTGTATACAGCCTACTTCAAATAGCAGAAAGCAGCCCACAAACAACACTTAAAAGATGAAATAAACACCCCTAAAATCCTTCTGCTTGGTGCTTTGGCACTCCTGCAGTTCAGCTGAAAGAATGAACAGCACAAACGGCTGCACGCTGAGCACGAGATCGCTCTATACCACAGAAATAGCGTAGGTATATAAAACTAGCCTATGCGTGGCATACGGGAATGCATGGGACTAACTGGAACGGAAGGGTTCGGACTAATTGCTCTGCATAAACCGAACCATTGCTGCCTTCACTTGTAAATATAACCTGCAGAAGATCATAGAGCTCCCTAGAAATTATGGCTGTTTAGAGGTAGCTGCAAAAGTGCATCGACAACGAATATTAACAGCTTCACAACAAAAGAGCTCCTGTTAACTAATAAGGCAAATGTTTTAAATTCATTATTTCATACAGTTAAGAAAAGATAGGAGAGACCAGTGTCACCATCAGACTTATTTCCGTCAACCAAAAGTACATCCACAGTATCAAATACTAGGAGTTATTCAAGAAAATTAGTATTTAGGGATTAAATTTTTAAACGAAACCCATGATTGTTAGGTGGTTACAATAATGTTTGCTTGAGATCGTTCTGCCTCATTTGTTTGCTCAGATTTTCAAAGGGATTTTAGAAGAACAGGATTTCAAGCGAGGAACCTACACAAGGTTCCTTGTTCTATATGCATTTCTTTCAGTAAGTGCTGCTTTAACCCGCTCCTGCCG
>NW_010098411.1:46319-64190 GCF_000699245.1 Pterocles gutturalis
TGCTGGGGGAGTGTTTGGGGGTTTTTTTCAGTGGTACCAGCATAGCTGAGACCAAAGCCCAAGGATGGGAAAAAGCCGGGGGAGGAAAAGGAGCAAGGCAGCAGCCAGGGGCACTGGGGGTGCTCCAGGACACACCAGGAAATAATCCTCAAACAGTGGGATTTGCAACCCTTGCGGGCCAGCGGGAATAGAACACAGCCTCCCTGGGTGTGCTGGAACATGTCTCCACAGACTAAATTTGCTTTTATTTAAATATGCATATTCAGTGTCTGCAGCCAGGCAGGAGTGTCGTTTCCTAAGAACTCTGTGGAACATGCAATTATCATCATTCATAACATACTGACACCCAGAAGCATGCATCCCATCATAAGCAAACATCCTATTATGAGCACATATTTTCAAGTTTATTCCTTAATTCGGAAATCCTGCCAGGATTGTTTTACCTACATATTCTGTAATTGTCTATATTGCATTAGCTTCGCGACAAGTACATGCTGACACAAATGAAAAGGGGAAAATGGGAAGTCTGACACCTTCAAACTTGAAGAAAGATTTATTTAGTTAAAAAGATACACTCACCAGGCTTACAGCCCCTGGGATTAAGCATGGAAAATTCAATCCCCTCAGCTTTAATGTCAATAAAAAAATACAGTACATGTAGTGAACCCATCAGACCTTTTATAAGTGACCCACACAGATTATTTTCTGAAACTTGAAGCTTTTTTTTTTTTGTATTATGAAGCTTTGACAGAGGAAAAAACAGTATGAAAAAATGTTTCAGAAATTAAAAAGTGTAAAACAATATCCTCTGCTAGCCTAATTTAGTAAAGACTACAAAATGAAATTTAAAAGAATTTTGAAAGTCCTACCACCAGGAGATATTACCAAAAGCAGATACATTTCCACTTCACTACATTCATGCACCTGACAGGGACACAGGCACACATCACATTACTAAGAAAAGCCAAAACCAAATATGGTGGTAACCGGATCAAAAAAAAAAAAGTTCCATCTAGGAATAAAAGTATGAGGAAATCACAAAAAAATAAAAAAAGAAGAAAACTTAAGAGGTAAGAATTTAATTCCACTGCAGCAGGTACAGCAGAGGAAGCATGGTCACACAGGTGGAGGTTTAATTATAAAACCACAGGACACATTAGAAGTAAAATCCTGCACTATAGTTATGTCTTGGAGTCTAAACTATAAGACTTGCAGGCAGACACTCAGAAATTCTGTAACATTCAGACTAAAACTTGGTCTTTTGTCAGCAGACAAATACTAACAGACCATTGCACCTGAATCGCGCACTTGGGCTGGGATTCTGCAGTGAAGCGAAACCTGTGTAAAAGATGGCTATTGGTATCAACCACGAACTTCTGGAACGCCTGTCACAAATATGTCATTCTTCACATTCCAACAACTCCTATAAAACAGGAGCAGATGTCACTCCCTCCACAGTCACAGCTATTCCTTCTGCTACCCACCACCAAACCACGTACTGACACCAGGTTCAGATCTCTCAGCCTCTGTTTCTAACGGATTATGTCCTGCCACTACCCAGCCAAACTTGTGCCACTTGGCAGAAGCAGCAGATTTCTCATCTCACGGATTAGCATCGTCACTGATGCTCATTTTTTTAGTCTTTTTTTCGCTACACAGACGGCAGCAATGTGAACGATATGCCATTCCCAGGGTAATATCAGAATGCCTTTAGGAAGCACAACATTGTGCTTTCTTGTTTTCTCAATAAATTCTCTGGGATTTCTTTGTTGAATATAGTATCTACACACTGAGTCTCACATTATGGTGGCCAGAGTACTGCCAGGTTAGCTTTACGGTTTTAGCCCCATTAAAATGGACAGCCAGGATTCTGGGAGATCGCCGAAAGAGAAATATTTTGTTGTTAGAGACACTGGAAGATGTTCATGACGTTCAGCATTCCAGAGTGAGAACAAAAGCACACTTTCCATTCCCATTTCACACTTTTTTCCCAGCAGAAGATATTTTCAAACTCATTTGTTTTTGGATCAATCTCCTACATCTTACCTGCCCCGCTCCAGCATTTCCTGAAATTCCAAAACTGAGAGCGGTGTTCAACCACATGGTGAACAGTGGAAGAGAAAAGATGATAGGCAGTTGTTTACTCACTTCCAAGTATTTTATAAGTTAAACTAATCAGTTCATTAGGCAACGGTTCATAAGCTGAACCAGCCAATTCACAGGACACACTGTTACAGCCTTTCCCTTCCACTTCCAGTTCTCTTGGTTTTAACTTCAAGGCATCAGTGGTAACTGGAGACTTGCATCCACAAAATCCATGAGATAACGTGCCTCTTTCAGGAACTGTTTGGTCCTTAGTCAGCAAATTACTCAGTTCTGTGTGGGCTGTGTCTCCAGAAAGCCCTGCTTTACTCTGTGCTGGGGAAGAGGACTGGTACATAAAACCAAGGAATTTTCTTAATGTATTCCTGCTTCTTTGTAAATTGGAAAATAAAAAAAATATAGAGCTCTTAATTCTGCTCTGTTAATTGAATCAGAGTTGTTCTCATTCTGGCACTGATGATATTTTGACCTCATTCTTTCCATGAAAAGTCTTTAAGGTAGCCTGGGTCTTGTGGACAGCCTTCTAGCAAGAAGCCAAGATGTGTGTCTGCTACTGTCCAAAACATTCACACATCAGTTAAACAGTTTCCTGACCACAAGGAAGCCAGTCTAGAAGCTGGGAGGATCTACGGGCACAGAGAGGTATTTGCATTAACTCAGTACAGAACACACTCCCTGCTCCTTGGCTTCAGGATCAGGCTTTGCACATCCCCAGCTGGGCTGGAGCTGGGGCTGAAACAAATGCCGGTCCCTCTGCAGCAGCTGTGGAAACAGATCTGTTCCCACAGCACAGCAATATGCTTAATCTAACAGTACAAACCACATCTCAAGGACTAAATGACATTTCAGCCACTAAACTAAGAAACCGCATCTTAACTAACATTTATTTTCATAAGAGCCACAACAACTGGTGCTTATAGATAAGGTATATGCAGGAATATTAACTATGATAGCTGCAACGTTCCAGTATGTGTTACTATTGAGAGTTGGGGGTGTGCCGGCTGGAGAAGAGAAGGCTCCGGGGAGACCTTCCAGCACCTCCCAGTGCTGAAAGGGGGCTACAGGAGAGATGGGGGGGCTCTGGATCAGGGGGGGCAGGGACAGGATGAGGGGGAATGGTTTGAAGCTGGAAGAGGGGAGATTGAGATGAGATATTGGGAAGAAATGTTTTCCTGTGTGGGGGTGAGGCAGTGGCCCAGGGTGCCCAGAGAAGCTGTGGATGCCCCATCCCTGGAGGGGGTCAAGGCCAGGCTGGATGAGGCTTTGGGCAACCTGGGCTAGTGGGAGGTGTCCCTGCCCCTGGCAGGGGGTGGCACTGGATGGGCTTTAAGGTCCCTTCCCACCCAAACCATTCATGATTCTGTAATTTAGTCCTGCAGACCTCTGCTCAGTCACTTTCCTCATTTAATCAACAGCCAAAGTCTGTATTTTTCTTCCAGCACAGGTTGTCTTTGATGTCACCCAAAGCATTAACACTGCAGTGACCTTCACATTCATCCAGGATACTGGAAAAAAACCACCCACTGCCATTCTGCTAGTGCCCACCGACAGAAAACTGTCCCTAACACTGTCATAACGCCCACGTGTAGTTTTTGATGACAAAAGTCCCTACTTCTCAGTCTTCTTACTGCGTACTGCTAAAACACTGCTAAATTTAGTAATTCAGCATTAACTCATGGCGACATCCAAATGCTGCAACCTGCTACGAGATAATAAGCAATTAAAAGAACGTCCACCTACAGGTATAATTTTACCCATTTGATGAATGGGAGAATCTCATGTGCCACCACGACACACAGCGCTTTGGTCAGCATTACAGATCTGTGAGAGGAAGCAAACACTTAGAAAAAAACGATGACTGTGAAATTTCATCAGTAAATCATCTCCTGGAAGCCCCAAACAGATTGCTGCTCTCTAACAGTTCAGCTGTTTCTTCTCATAAATCAGTAAGCCCGGCTTCTGCAGTAGGGTATTTTTAGTAAGAACTACGACCCCGGACGTTTTCTTTACTCTGTAGCACATCTCTCCAAAGGCAATGCCTGGGCAGGCTTGCATCATTCCTCAGGAACACATCTTGGGATAACCGCGCTGTTCTAAGGCTCACTGCCCTGCCCAGCACCATCATGCACACACAAACCTCTTCAATTTATAGCTCTCTGTGCTTGGTACCACCTTTGGCTTGAATCTGAGCAGCAGTAACTTGAAGAAACGCAGGGGAAGCTGCTTTACTCCGGGACAGGCAGCACGACTTGACACGAGAACATCTTTTAGCTCACAGCACCCCAGCGCTTCTACCAACATACTCATTTTTGTCTCGTTTTAAATGTGAGTTTGGAGGACTACACGGGGAGAGGGGAAAGAAGGAGTTATTAATCAAGCAGCACTTTATCGGAAAGAGAGACATATTGCTCTTCACCAGGCAGAAGATGTAGATTTAGTTCTGTAGAAGACAACAGAAATTCCCTTCCCTCAAATCCACACTGCTTAGACGTCACTATGGCAGCATACTGGATAAATGGGATTTTTTAGCTCAGACAAACGCGCTGCAGTACAATGGGTTACAATTTTGCAAGGAAGCGATTTCAGTCAAACGGCACTGGATTACACTTCAGGCTACTGCCCAAATTCTGACATTGTTTTTATGCATTGAGTGGAAAGCCACAAGGGGCTGAAAAGCAAAACAATGACAGACTTGGCTTTGGAAGGAACAATGATTAGGCTGTCTCCAGAAAAGTACTTACTTTTATGACATTATATGATGCCTGTAAAGCCTTCCATCCCCTGAGGCTAGGCAATGCACAAATACAGAAGAGATAATCCTAACACCAGAGAACCCACCTTTCCACTTCTGAACTGGAGTGGTGACACCGTGCCGTGCTGCCTGGTTCAGGTCTCTGAGCAGTGCCCCTACACTACCTGAGACACACCCGTACGAGAATATTGATTCTACAGTCCTGTAGTTAGTTATTAAAGGACATTAGAAAACTATCTCCAGAATCTTTGTGTCTAAACACACACACACAAAACGTTATCTTAATGAAATATATTACAAAATGATGTGCTGGTTTGGACTTGGTTGTTGAACACGCAGCTGTCCTTCAGAGACGCACAGCAGCTCTCTTGTGTTCCTTTGTATTGCTCAACTAACCTAACGACAAATACAAACAGGCTGGAATAATACATTTAGGGTTCTAATTATTTTACATTGCCATTTATAATCACAACTTTTTAATTACTATTCATTTCAACCTACAGAAATAATGATTTCTCTTTTTCCACTCCCAGTTGAGGTTAACATGCAGAGATGAGGCAATGCAACCAAGAGATACTCTAATACATACACAGAGCCCAAGTCATGGACCTAACAAATGTTGTCATGCTTTGTCTATATAAATAAACCTTTCAATACAATCTTGACACACTTTAGTCATTCCATACAGGAAAAGTGATTGACACACTATAAAAGTTACTGAAACTGTCAACTAAAGAAAAGATTCAGCATCGTTACCATGGTTTATTTCCTGCTTAAAGAGGTCACTGGAGTAACAGTCTGCATACTGGACTCTCAGAAAAAAAAAACAAACAAGCAGTTCAAGACTCCTGGAATTTCTCCTTCAGCCCAAACACCCACATATGGGTATGCTGAAGTTGTACTTTAGCTCTTCTGGTATTCTTCAGAATAACTTAAATGATAGCCAGCATGGAAATCTTGCAGCCTAACAGACCTAAGTAATTGCACATTTAATTACCAAAATATTAAAAGGGAGGCATAGAGGGAGCAAAACTTGAGCAATCAACCCTATCATGAGATAAATACATATGAAAGTTAGTATCATTACCTGGAATATTATATTGGTAGTAGTCAGGATCATCTGATTCCTCCTTCACTATTACTGTGTGCTTTTCCAAAGAACTTCCTGTAGAAGCAATAAAGGAAACAAATATAGAAATTAAAAATAACTAGATTCTTAAAAAAACCCGAACAAAACATCCACCAAGATCCTAGCTGGTCTCTATTCAAAAAAAGGAAAAAAAAAAACTTTCAGGTGCTGAAACACAATTGTTGAGCTAAAACAACAGGAACAAAGTGACCCACTGGTTCCTTATGTTTCATTTTGGTCATTGTCACAAGGGATTCAGGATTCAATGCTTCCCTACAAACCAGGCATCCCTTGCAAACGCTATCTTGGATCTGAAGAACCAAAAAAAATGGCTGTCCTTCCTTTTTGTCAACTATCACAGACAAAAAAAAAAAAAAAAAAAAAAAAAAAAACATTTTTTACCCCGGGTTGAAAGTCCTTCTCAGAAAAAAAAAAAAAAAAAAAAAAAAAAAAGCATTTTATCACTCGTGCTGAAAGTCCTTCTAGCCCTGCTCCTGCTCACTCCTCCGTACAGCCAAGTTCAGACAGTCTGCATCAACCTGTGCTGCCGACGGAGCAACACCACCGGTCCTCAACTGCTCTTGGCTTCCTCCAAGTGAAATATTCCCTCCATAAGCCTTCACCACGTTCCCTGAAATGTTCTCAAAACATTCCAACAAAAGGAGAATTACTTCACATGCCTAGAAAGCAGCCCTGGAAAGTGTCTGGGACGGACTTGACAAAAAGCTCAAGTTAACTCTTTGCATACGTTAAGATCAATGTCAACCATGAAGGGTTCCCAAGCCACAAATTTAAAGTTGTGAAGCAGAAAGAACTAGAGCAAAAAACTGGTCTAAATATAAAAACTTAATTCTTATACAAAATGCTGAGTGGCGTAGCCCAACCCAACAAAAGGGAGAGTCAGCGGCTTATCTCTAAGCATGCTGGTGGTCTCAGCGCCTTTAATGGGATTATTCACACCTCCACCTCAAAGCACACGCTTAAGCACTGCTCTGATCCCAGGATCATGTCCTACCTGCAGGGGAACTCAGGAATGCTTGGGCATTTTTTTAGCAATAAATAATGCATTTTGCTATTTATTATTTATTTCCATTTTAGCTAAATAATGGACACTCTGTCATTTTCAATATTTTAGTAATACTAACAAATAAACCAACTTTGTTTCTCCGCCGTAGGGACAAAATGATCTTGAATTAGAACAAAAAAAAAAAAAACAGATGATTTTCTTCTCCCCCTTAAACTGTTTACAAAGATGAATTATTTTAGGCTACAACATTTTACAAATCTCCTTCTAGAAATGGCAACATTTGGCTGAGGTTTAATATTTGATAAAAACCCCACCTGAAAAGTGAACAATTTTAAGGAAAGAAAAGTTTTTCCTTCTCACAAAGGACGGCTTTTTGATGCTTTTTTTTTCCTAGAACTTGCTATCTTTGCTTAAATTCAGCTTTCAGAACAGAAACTGACCTTTTTTTTTTGCAAATAAGGGCAAAATTTTGAACCTACCAGAATCGTCGTTTGGTTCTGTTTTCACTTGAATAGGAAGAGAGCTAGAAAAATAAACAAATCAAGCACATTGACATTATAAAAAAACAAATTTCTGGAAAGTTCCTCAAGCTTTACAGGTTGTCAAGCAAAATCAATCTCCCAGTACTTTTGTCCAACTAGGAACACAAAAGTAAAATACCCTGCATCTTGGCTTATCTGATTTATCTCAAGGGAATTTCCAGGAATCTCCTATCCCTACATTTTCGGGACATACACAATATTCAAAGTATGTTTGTCATTTAATGAGAAGCAAACTCAGAAGCACAGAAAACTGATGCCTGTCTTCACATTAACCAATTTTTGATTTATTCCAGATACAATTTCTTCATTTACTTGCAACAAAAAAATTATTTTAGTGTTTTTAATTGAGGAGGGGGAAGGAAGCAACATTACATCTGTTCCCCATCGCTGCCGCACCATAAAACATGACAAACTTCTCCCTGACTGACAGACTGTGAATTAAGAACACTCATTGGGCTAATTAAACCAAGGGGAAACTTTGCCAGCTGTTTAATTCAGAACAGTTTCCCCGCAAATAATGGTCAAAAGAAAGAAAATTCAGCTTCATGCTTTTTATAATCCCAGGCAAGCAAAAGTTATCCAAAGGTCAGCTGGACAGAAAAAGCACATTAAGAGATAGATATACTATAAAATACACAGCTGATACAAAAAAACTACATTGTTTTAAATTCACCTTCCACCTGGAGGTATAATTGAATGTGAAGGATCTGTCATATGAGCTCCTGAAAGTTAAAAGACAATCTTTGAATTTCCTGTACTCCATTTACCTTAAATACAAATTGAAAACGTAACATTGATTTCACGAAGCGAAAACCTGTTCACATTTTACAAGCATAAGTGCATATTTTCCTATTCACAGATATGACGGAAAGATCTGGTTAAACTGCTTTATTCATCTATAAAGCAACACCAATATGAAATCACATCAAACGTGCATTTCACCGTGCTTTCACTGCTCTCTTTCATGATGCTAAGTGAAAATCTTGGCAAACAAAGGCAAACAAATCTTTCACCTAAACTAAAAGAAAATAGATGGTTTCATAGATTCAGCTGACTCCGAAGTTACAGCTAGACACAAACAGATTATGCTTTTAGAATGTCATTTACCACACTGAGCACCTGCCTTGCATTTTCAATAGAAATACTGTATTACCAGAATCTCTAATTTCCCACTCTCTAGTCTTATTACTAGACACACGTCTAATTTTACTAATCCAGCATCAATTTCTGGCTCTTTCACCTGAGAAAGTGAGAGTTTTCTTTTTGGACTACATTCCTATAAAGATTGCTTCATCCTCTTCAGAAAACAAATCCTTACATGTACAAATTTTGCAAGTAAAGCAACGTGATCCCATGAAAGGAACAGCAGAAGGGATTTCTTCTAAGCTAGAAATGAATTTTCACAGAGTTTTAAAATCCTCACTCTAGCTCAGATTTTTTAATATATAGAGGCTTTCATGGGAACTACAACACCTAGCCACTTCAGAAGATTAAATCAATTTTTAAAAAGATGTATAAATGCCAATGTCAGATACGTATTGGAACACAGAGCACTTAAGTTTTGGCATCTTCAAAAAATGCCATGCAGTCCTTCATCGGTTCACTTCTCCTTTCCCTAGGATACTATCCAATAGACGTTCAATTCAAATTCATTAAAAGGATGAAGAATGCAATAGAACAAATTTTATCTCTAATTAGTGGCTCCTGGTAGAACGCATAAAGGAAAAGGTTACAGTTGCATAAGGCAACTCAGAGTCTAGGAACTTCTGCAGTTTCCCACTTTATCCACACGACCAAATCTTGTATCTATATTGCTATCTAAACCGAAATTCTGATCTGTTTCTGTTTAGTCTGAGTAAATAGTAACTTACCTTTCTGTTTCTTTGGGTCTAGGAAAGGCCTGTGTGGAAATATGGAAAGAAAACCCCATAGCTTTAGCAAAGACATCATTACTTACTTGGTAGTGTAACATTAAAGAGAGAACACTTCTGTTCAAGAGAAACAGGCTGCAATGTATTTAACTAAAAATTAAAATTAATTGGACTTAAGTACAAACCAAAGTGAACAGACCAACACAAGAGAGAGCAAATAACCTTTTGATAATAAATGAGATCTCCGATTTGTTTTCCAAAATCCGTTTCAGGGTTGAAGCATTGTAATTTTCTGGGTGTTTAAATGCAAGTCCTTTGGGCAGGCCCTGCACTACCACCGCAGACTGGTCCCTCTGGATCTTCTCATATGGCACCGGTACCACTGTTGACTTTCCTAAAGCTTTACCTAGAAAAAGAAAAAGAAAAAAAAAAAAAAAGAGAGAGATTGTTTGGAGGTCAGGAGTGCTCAAGTTAGCAAAAGGACGAGTCCCTCATAAAACCTTTTACTTTGGAGAAGGCTGAAGCAAAAGCACGGTGCAGATGCAGACCAAGCACTGCTCGCATTAACATGCACTGAACTCCCCAGATACAGGCAGAGGCTTTCTTGAAAAAAACCTAAACGGGCTGTGGATTAATGTCAAATCACATCCCACAAAACACATCAAGAAGAAAACTATGCAATGTATGTGTACACTTTAGAATCAGCGACTAAAAGTTAAACTTACCACCTTAACAGCAGTATAGTTGGAAGGCTAAGATCATGCAGTATTTTCGTCCCAACTAGAACAAAAATTTAGAAATCCAGAGCAGCTATTTAGAAGACTTTAAAGCACCCACCGTAGCAAAGGCAGAAAAAGTCCTCCACAGACTTTCTGAGAGCTTCCAGTTCCACCATATCCACCGTCAGCCTGTTCACAGGTCGTGCAGTGTTTGTCGTCGGCAGTTCTTGAGCCCTCTTCTCTTCTGTAACACCTGGCAGGGATTTATAAAAAAATAAGACAAAAATTAAATAATAAGTTATTAAAACTCCCAGTACATAGTCCCTCTAGTTTAGACTATAGACACTCGGGAAGGACTTCTGCCAGAAAATCATAAGAACTTATTTGCCTTAGAAGCAAATGCACTGATCCATGTACCTGAGCAATGAGTAAATTTAAATTGTCACCAAAATTACTATATCCTCCTTACAACCTTTGTAAATATCACCCCCTGAGGTGCAAGAATGATGAATTAAGAGACACATCCAAGCAGGCTTTTTCAGCATGAAGAGTTAGAAAATGCTATTAATCTCAAGAAAGTATAAAAATAGAAACAAAATACAAATCCGCTGAGAAAAAAAAAAGGATCAAGACAGTAACCAGGGAAAAGGTGACACACCAGTGTGGAGGGTCCCACCGCTCTCCAGGGCTATGCATGTTGTCTTGTGCCATGGTTACGTTACATCCTGGTTTGTGTATGCTGTAGGTGCTTAGCTGAACTTTTGCTAGAAGGGATCTGACTTTTGCCACAAGAGCTCCTGTATCCCTCAGAAGACATTTGAAGCACACATCTCTTACGAGTTCCAAACAAGCCATCCTCCCGCAGAACAGAGAGGATTTCAGCCCTACACCTCGTTCTAGCTCTGAGCAAATGTCATTGCAAAAGGAGTGAGGGAATGACAAGGGTTTACTGAGAATCACCCAGCAAAAATAAGGGAAGAGAACAGAGATATTCTGCATGTGAAAGAAAAAGCAAGGGAGACTTGTGTTCCTACCTGCACGAGGAGAAGGGTCAGTTCGACGTGCATCACGACTCTACGCTAATACAGGAAAGCAAACATCAGTTTGAACAACTGATTGCACAGGGGTTAGGAAATGAGCTGAAGCAGCAATGCTTTTAGTAAAAACACATTTATAATCTTAAAAACTCCTATTTTCATTTCAAAGAGAATCTCTTCCTTCCCCTACAGATCACACATCTGCTCCGTGCCCTGAAAACCCACCTCCACGCGACATTTAGCTCTCCAGGCCTGAAACTTCTGCTTTCTCTGCAATATGACAGTGCCTACCGCAACACAAAAAATAATGCAAAAGTGGAATATTATATACCTGTAACATAGGTGCTTAATTAATGACAGTTCCTAAGGTTTGCCTGCAGACTGGGCAATAAGAGACATCAGTTTCCATTTATAGCTACACGCAATGTCTCTTTTCATGTAGGGTTTTTTTTTCACATAAGAGACTGATTCACTGGAAACTGATTCACAGTAGCTTCTCAAAAGCGTACCCCCACTTTCTAAAAATAATGAGTAAACCAAAAATAAGACGATGACACTGCTCACTATTCATTAAAATGAAAAGCACACCAAAAGAAACAGAAATTTTCTTTTTCAACTAGAAGAGAAACCCTTAGCATTGGTTTTTATTACATGATTTTCCTTTTTTTTTAAACTCGCATTATGCAGCTGGTTCCCTAACCTCTCCCGCATTTGTTGGACAATTTTGACCAAGTCTGACAAACAAGATGAAGCCTCAAACACAGTAAAATTTGGAAGAGCTCTGCACAACCGATCCATCCTAGCAGCTCATTCCTCTCCTCCTGCATAGCTGGGAGCACACTGCAGGATTAGTCCAGCTCCTCTGCAAAAGCCATTCTGGATCCAGCAGGATTACAATGACCCAACTCCTAACAACCCTCATCTTGCACTGAGAGCCCGTAGCTGGTTAAGTGTCTCTTATCTCCTCTAGCATCCAGGTGTTTCGGTTACTCAGAGCACCCTTTCCCCTTCCCTGTCCTGACCAGCAGCAGACTGGGTTTGCCAGTCCAGCCTATTCCCCAGCTAGAGAAGGAATCTTGCAGCTGTCTCCATCCTTATAAAATGAATAGGCTGCTTTAAAGTAAAAGAAAAGCCCTCTTAGAAAAATTTTTATTACAGAACAAAAAATGGAATACTTGAAACAATCAAATTTTAATTTGGCAGGTTTTTTTTCTCGTTCCATGGCAGCAATTGGACAGCTTCACCCTGCCCGCTGTATGGCAGATGCTATAGCTTCTTGCCTTAAATAGATGCTGTCACGCTTGTAAATTGATTAGAAGAGTTCCAGCTCAGCAGTGTTACACAACACTCATTCTGAAGGTCTGCTGAAGCACGATCTGAGTGTGGCAGACTAAAATAGGCCATAAAGCAGGTCTGTCTTCAAAGCATCCGAGCGGGCGTACGGGGAAAGCGGCCGTTTGGAGGAGGCAGGCTGCATTCAGCAGAGCAGAGCGTGTCCCGCTGGGTCAGGCTGCAGACCAGTGACAAACCAGCACTGGCCACATCTCACCGGAGAATGAGAAACAAAAAAAAAAATTAAGCTTTAGCAGAGAAACAATTTACTGCACTGAAACGTCTTCAAAAGTGTGACCTGGAGATGAGATGCTACACAAACAACAACAAAGAAAAGCTGGGAGGACCCAGTATCCGAAGCTGATGGAGCTCAATGCTTTCCAGACCCTCCCCACAAGCCTTTCACACTTTCTTAACACTGTATAATTAACTTTCCAGTAACTGTCCAGACCCTCCACCCAAGCTTTTCACACTTAACACTGTGTGATTAACATAAAATTGGCACCAGGACATAAACTATATACATACCATTCCACTATCCAGATTATACAATGAAAATCTAAATACTCAAGGGCCACCCTCACAAAGAGGGCAAAGTCCCATTATATGTCCTCATTGTTTCAAATTGACATGAATCATGTGAACATACTTCACAGTAACCACGAACAATGAAAGAGGGAAAGTAAACGTGTATGGTTAAATGCGTTCTGCTTTGTGTTATAATGCATCCACCCAGCTCATCTGTGAGCTTTTTAAAGTTCAGAAAATTGGACAATAACCTCAAATTACAGAAGAATCAGCTTATGATTATCAAAGGATCACTTAAACCACAAGAAAAGTAAATCACTTAAGGCAGAATTTAGGAGACAGGAAATTTCAAAAAGATCAGCTATCTACAGTAATTTTCTGTTTGTTTGTGACTCTGAGTGAACGAGATGGGTGGTCGCCCCTGAAATGTGCCTGAACTCTCTCAGCAAGTTTTCTAAACTAGCTGTTAGCTTCCTACCACTGAAGTGGGTAGGAAGAGACAGAACGTGAAAGGTTTCTGACAATCAAGCCAAGCCACCTCGCTCTAATAAGGCTGTAAAAGAAGCCAGTTACCCAAATATGAAATAAACCCAGAAAAACAGCACGAAGCTCTGAGCTAGGCAGGGCATGGCTAAAGGAAAGAGGAGGCATCGGGACTGGCACACAACCTGCAAGAGTCTCTGTTCCTGCCACAGCTACAGAGCCAGAGAAGACGACGATGGAAGCAAAGGAAGCACCCCTGAGGAAGGGAAGGAGAAAGTAAATAACCAGTGCTTAACAGAAGTTTTGAAAACGTGTTTTTCTTTTCAATTTGAGAACTTGGGAAAAGGGGACTTGTAAAACAAGGGAAACTGAAAGCAACGTAACATTGGGGGGAAAAAAACCCAAAACAATAGAGTAATTCACCCCTAATACCATGAGAAAGGGCTTGCAAAAGAGACGACCAAAAATGCATGGCTAGCCAGGGCTGGCCACCACCCACTTCAGGAAAGCCCTTTCACCAGCCTGGGAAGTTGGGGAAAAAAGAAGGGGAGGAGAACAGTAGTAAGAAAGAAAAGGAAGAGTATAGCAGGCCACAAGGTAAAGCTAAAAGTTAAGAGAATTAGTTCCATGTCTATCACAAAGATCTAGACTATTAATGCAGAGTTCAGCTAATGAACGTATATTAATAAGTGAGAAATATGCAGCATGGGACACCTCCAAAACGACATTATTTGCATTTCAAAAGGTTAGGCAAAAGGGGACTGTAAGCTGAACGAGCTCAACGAAAAAAAAAAAAAAAAAGCAGCTCTTACAGTAAGAAAGATGGGGATCATTGCTTTGGATTTTATTTTTATTACTTGTAACTGCAACTGTTTGGTGAGGGCTAGGAAATTCTGCAAATACAAAATAGGAAGCGACTGAAATTTAAATCAAAAAAGCTCGTGGGGATTCCAAGAATGAACATGGTTCAGTTAATTTCTGAAGTAGTTACAACTGCAACAGAAAAACTTGCCCAAAAACTAGGGGTGGGGCAGAAACAGATGTAAAATCTGAACCAGTGACTCCAATAAAGTCAGTACGATGGAAGTATTTCAAGAGACTGGGAAAGAAGCAGCCCGGAGTGCTGGAAGCAGTCAGTGTATGCAGCAAAGTGTCCTAGCCTTCCAGCAGGACCATCCGAAGCTTCATGCTTTTTGTTAAATAAAGAAATCCCATAAGCTTTAGTAATAGGGGCACACCAGACATCTCTAGCACCCCTGGGAGATGGGGACACCCCGAACGAGCTCCCAGTGCTGCGGTTTCACAGACAGGCAGGGACCTGGGTGCACATGCAGCAGACCATCCTGCACAGAAGCTGTGGAACAGAAAAGGAGATAGACAGGAGGAAGCCAGCAGGTACCATGCCCACCACTCTCCCAAGCAAAAAGGATTACAAAACTGTTCCCTAGTTAAGGCCAGGCAGAGCTGGCCAGGTTAGCGTTAACACAAACAGGCTTGATGCCACCTGGCTCGTGTCGTGTAAAATGGACAAGGGAACACGCACACGAACCCTTCCACCAGCAGAGAGGCAAGGTCTTAACTCCCGAGTGACAGTCAGTAAATACATCAATTTTGCCCCCCACAATGAGTCTGGGAAATGGTGATGGGCCACAGTCAGCGTGGCCAGGAGCAGCCATTTATCTCTTCTGGCACTGCAATCTGGAGAAGTGCAAGTTATTCCAAGTCATCTGCTGCAAAAAGGGAGGTGAGAACTCAGGAACACAACCGAGGAAGTTCCCATTAGAAGTGACTGGGAAGAGCCTGTTCAGCAGATACTCCAACAGAATAGGCATTTAGCAGGGTTGTTCTAAAAAGGCCACTCCCAAATAGCTGGAAGGAAATCTGGCATGAAAAAAAGAGAGGTGAGAGTCTCAGAGATGTAAACCAGCTCTGGCTTGGCAACAGGAAAGCATCCTGACAACTCCTGTTGAAGTGCACCAAAGCTAAAGCAAGAATCAGGCACAGCCCCTCGTTTGCCTTTAATATGGGTAACAGATTGGTGATGGCATGCACACAGCTCCAGGAGTGTTGTTAGGATTAATCTTCTGCCTGGCTCTCATTGTTTTTCTTTCATTTACTATTTATGTCTATGATTTAATGACTCCCTTCCCTTCCAAAATATTCTGTAGCTTCAGGAGCAGCAAAAGCCACAGCAGCCTCAGCTGGAAACAGGAGAGTTCAGGGCCAAGGGAAATGTCTGTGGGAAACCAGTTTCCACACTGGTACATCATCATCTAAAGAACTGCTATTTTAATCAAGGGATTAGCCTCTGAGCAACATAAAAAGATGTCTGCTACTTACAGAATGGTATTTTCCCTAACACCATAGCACATGATCAGAGACAAAAATGATGAAGATAGTCCTTCAGATATTGTAACGAGGACAAAAACACAATCAATAGCAGTTTGAACCACTAATGATCTTTTTTATTAGAGTAATACTGAAAAGGTATTAGGGTGCTTCCATACAAGTCAGGGGATTCAGTCTGTGAAGGATTTTAAGTCTGAGACATTCTGCTTTAGAGCTGAAAGGCCAAACACCCCATTTAGATTCTGCTTCTGAATTACTACAGGCATGACAGGTAAGATACACAGAGTGGAATCAGAGGTGATCACAAGAGTAAGGAAGAAGCAAACCAAGTGTATGAATACTTTATTTACATCATATAAAGTACCATAAAAGGATGCATCCCAACTAGCAGTACAGCACACACACAAACTAGCAAACTGCAGTGTCAGGGGTGATCTCAGCCGATTTAATCAAAGACATTTTTAACCTCAAGTCTACAATTAACCCAGAGCTACTGAGCTATTAAAACATTCACACCACTGTAGCCCGAGTCCCACCTATCACCTTCTGAACACAAGATGTGTGCGTGATGCTCTCAGGCCTGCAGTATCAGTCTGTTCAGCATTGCCGACAGTGACAGTACACAGACGATACACAGACAGCGTCAAACATAACAGCTTCATCCATCAGAAAAATGAAAGAAAGCAGCAAGAAACGCCAATCAGAGCTTCAGCACGTTAACACATTTATACCAATATACTATACATTTTACTGAGTACTGGTTAAAAAATACTGATGTATTGCTACACCATGCTTTTTGGATCTCATCACCTGCAAAGAGAACACAGTTCAAGACAAAAACACTGATTTATGAGCTATTCAGGTGCCTACAGGTAGATGTCATGGAGACTTTCAGAAGCTTTGCTCTAGATGTTTAGGTACCTAAATTGCTTTGTAGATCTGGCCCTGTTGCTAGCACTGCTTTTATTATTGCCAACATTAGTATGAATTGCACACCTGTGGTGATGCAGTAGAGAATATTAACTTTTTTTAAACCTCAAATGCAAGAGAAGTATTGACTTTTATTTCACAAAATACTTCTGGTTTGAAAAAAATGTGTTAGGCAATTTGGAGTGCATGGACCTCTTTGTCAGTAAGAAACAGCGCAAGACAGATAACGACAGGCAAACAAACAATGCGCTTTTCCATAGGGAATGATTCCAGCCAGTGCCACAAATTCCCCGTAGGAAGTCCTCATGCAGACAGCAACCACAGAGCTTGTATTAACCGCTGGTGAGAAATCTTAAAGTGAGCAAAGCCATCACTTTATGAAAGCATCACCAGAGTGTTCAGGTCGCCCTCCAGCTGTCCAGGACCTCAGCATGGCGTATGTGACACCACCGAACAGCCCCAGTCCCAGGTGGCACTTTTACTGTGCTGCGGTGTCACAGCTCGAGATGCAGAACAGCCTCATGGAACAGGTACAAAACAAAGAGGTACTGGGAGGGCAAGAGGTGTACGATGTTGATTGCTTACAGTGTACAAGTATCTGTGCTCATCTATATTCTGAATATGAGCAGGCACTCGAAGAATATACTTTTTATGTACAATACACAGGCTTAGAATAACTGACACTGCAGGTTACCCCAGTTCTCGTATGCCTGTTCTGCACACAAGCACCTGCAGTTCTGCGTTGACTGAAACATGCCATTTCACTGTAACAGAGGGCTTACAGCCGTCTTAAGTAAGCACAGCTCAGAAGAATGTATTATCTGATCCAATTTTAAATAATTGACGCCTGTTGATTGGGTTCTTCAACACTCACGACACAACCCACACTAACATTAAAAAAGGCATTGCTATAATTTGTTTCTAACACACTTTCTAAAGGTAACAAGGCAGATGAGACATGCACAGGGCTCCTCCTTCCCCTGCGGCGAGGCGTTAGGAACTCATGTGGGTGACAGTAGTTACGAATGAAAGCCACAGGAAACCCAACTCCAGTGCTGCTTTCACTGAA
>NW_010098411.1:64216-64442 GCF_000699245.1 Pterocles gutturalis
CTTCCTTCATAAACCTCATATATACACTTCATCCACTTAGCCCACTAAATTATGCTCATTATTAAAAATAATCAGAAGGTTTGAAGCCTGAGCCCTCCAAATTCTGAAAACTCTTCATATTTACTCAAACTATACAAAGGAGCTGTGGGAAAAGTGGAAGTAAAGACTGGAGAGACACGCTGGCTTGTCACAACAGAGTGTCAGACACAACCGCCGGAATGCTTAA
>NW_010098411.1:64473-67889 GCF_000699245.1 Pterocles gutturalis
AACTACACGTCTGTTTCCATACTTAGAGAAAAATGAAGAGACCCACACAAGTGGAGAACTGATTCTCAGTACTGTCAGCACCATGTGCTCCAGCGACTGGCACCACAGCTGAATTTTTAAAGGTTTAACTCCAAGAGCAATGTAAGAATCCTTTGGAAGCCTTTTTGAATCATAAAGGAACAAAAAGGGCCCAGCTCTAACTCATTAAAAACACACAGACCTGTGGCCTTCCTGGATTTTTCCAAAACACCTACTAAAACTGAACTAACATCATCTACTGCTAGCTTTCATATTTAACCAAGGAAACAAGGTGCGAGGGGAAAGGAACCGTTGCCTCCACAGTTCTAAAGTTTTAGATCAAAAGATATTACACTACAAACTTCATCCGGACTCCCAAGTTGTCAAAGGCAGTGATGGAATCTGCGCCGCCAGCAATATGCAATGCCATTATTCTTAAAACCGGTGTTCTGAAGTCAGGTTTTCCAGAATTATCAACATCTCTGTCAGCAACAGGAGAAAACTACCTCCAGCATCAGAAGTCCCCAGAAAGTGCAGGGTGAACCCATGAAAGCGATGGCCGACGTCAGCTGGCTTTATTCACAGACCTACACCACGGTGTTCTGCAGCAAGCGTAAGGAAAACGCTGTTTTCAAAGCCGATACTGTTCTTAATCTCATCTGCCTGACAGTACAAAAACACTGCTCAAGAACAAGTGTCTGGTAACTGGAATAAAGCAAAGGCTCAGGACTAACAGAACTAAGTGTAAGATTTAAACACACGCAGGGATCTATAGAAACATCTCCCAGTCGAACACAAGCATGGATGGGAAGCAGTGCTTCCCACGGTGTGGAACCAGAGATACAGATCTAGCCAGCAGATGAAGCATCAAATCCCAGTCATTTCAGCCTCCCTACCAATAGACATGCCCAGTATACAAACTCTCCAGTATATCCAGGCCCATTATACCACTGTACTGGCAATAAAACAAAGTACTTAGGACCTCAGGGAAGCTCTTTAAGGAACAAAAATAAAATCAGGTGAAAAAACTGAACTCACACCCGTTTTTCAGCTAACTGTTTTTGTAAATACCAGTATCAGAAGACTGCCCCTGTAAAAAATAAAAAAGAAATTGATTCCTTTTATACTTGATTCCTCAGTGAGCTCACAATTCTGCATTTTGATATTGGTTACCTGCTACAATGCAACATTGTGGTGACTTTCCTTAAATAATGCACCCAGAAAGTCACTGACCAAGTAGGCCAGTGGCAAAAATCCAGAGCCCCACTCCAAACAAATGACCTCGAGACAAAACCTCCAGGAGAACCTCAGCTAGCAGCAAAAGCATTTTTAGGAGCAAACGTTTCTGTTACTGATTAAACATGGTTGCTTTCCAAGCAGTATTTGATCAGTCAAGACAGAACATTTTACAGCTGTTGCTTCTGAACTCCTCCCCAGACTGATTCTTCTCTTGTACCCTGCTCTTGACCTGCACCTTCTCCCTTTCCCTTGGCAGGTAAAGGAACATTTGGTTATTGATTAAGCAGTGTCCATCCAAAACACTTTCCTAAATGAGCACATCAATGCTCCCCCAGAGTCACTGAATCTTTGAAACCTAACTCCTAAAAATCCTGTCCTGTACTCAACAGATCGTGTTTTATGAACACAAAACTTCCACTGTTTTACTATAAAAATGAAATTAAACAATACCCTGCACCCTAGATGTGCTTAATGGAGTACAAACATAATGCAGATTTATTTTTAAGTAATTATGGCATAGATACATATTTGTCCACTAAATAACAATGATATAAAGAAGCTATATAAAAAAATAGTATCGTGTTAAAAATGTGCATCTGCATGAATAAGGCATGAAGTGATCTGAAGAACCAGGACCATCCGAGCTGGCAGAAGTAGCCCACTACCTGTTCAATGTCCTGCCCAGCCTTCACCAGCGGAAAAAAAGACTTGGAGGAGCAGATAAAGAAAAATGAACATGCACTGGGAAATGTAGCTCATGTTTTGAGGGTAAATAGTCTAATATTTCTTATTGTATTACTCTGTCACATTATCTAAGAAAAAAAAATATTTCTAGCCACAGTTGAAATAACACTCCAAACAAGACCGCTGTTACTGATCTTTATGTTCTTAAACAGCTGGTTTTGCCATAGCCAAGTAATTATAGCATGTAGTCATGAACATACAGAACTTTGCTCCCCAGTTATTAGTATAATGCAATACACACTAAGCAGCTTGTGAAATACAAAAATACAACTTTGAAACTTACAGTATTTAACAAAAGCCTTCTGAAAATCTTTCCTAGAATTGACAAAGGCTCTTCCTCTCTCAGTTCCAACGACAAGCACATCTGTTTCATAGACAGCAATACAGGCCACTTCTGCCTTGGACTTGGCAAGTTCTTTACACTGTAAGAAGAAAACCAAAAAGCTTTTATTATCATAGTTAAGAGTACAGTTAATAAAATGTATGCGGTATCATGTAAAACAGTTATTACTTCTGCTGCCAGCATCCACCCTTTAGAAGGTTCTGTGAGTAACATCAGCCATTAGCAAAAGATAATTTATACATGTAGAGTGCTTTTCATCAAGAATCTTAAAAGCACTGTAGATGCATTAGTGAAATTAAAGCCTTGTTTAGACTCAGAGATTGCACTGTTTTTAATTAAAATTATTTATGACATCAATCCATGCGAAATTACTTCCCTGTTAGATAATCATATTGAGCAACTTACTCCAACTTTCAACAGAGTGTACAGGAGCTTTGTTCATTCACAGCACACTTATCACACATCGTGTTCTGCTCAGCAAGGTGCGGTTGCAAGCAGGAAGGCTGTCTGCAGTCTGCCTCATCCTGCCTGCTGTGCTCGGGTGAATTCCTCCTGAGAGGAAGGATCGCACCTTCCCTGGGAACACCTGTGTGTGTTCTCTGCTGGGAGAAATTTCTAGCAAAGAAGTAAGGCAGGAAGCCTTCAGTGCAAGGAGAGATCAAAAATCCTAAGAAAACTACTGAGATCATCAAGAAGTGATCACAAAAAAAATCAATTTCTCCTAGGAACACAAAAGATCCATTTGCTGCAACCTATAAAGACACCAACAACTGCAGCATGAGAGGAAAAAGGGACACAAAGCCTTTAGGAACTGAATATACCCATTGGGATAAAAGGCTTGGCATCAATTCCCATTTAAAGTTTCATTGCTAAGAAGGAAAGTTTTGTTTGTTCTTATCGCTTAAGAAAACAATTTTAAAGAACCAAACTCTGTGACACCAAGCTGTGTGGTGGACACGCTGGAGGGAAGGGATGCCATCCAGAGGGACCTGGACAGGCTGGAGTGGTGGGACCGTGCGAACCTCATGGAGTTCAACAAGGAGAAGGGCAAGGTCCTGCACGTGGGTCGGGG
>NW_010098412.1:0-2026 GCF_000699245.1 Pterocles gutturalis
AGGTCCCCGGGACGAGGCCAGCCCCCGTGGGAGATGCCCAGCTCCGTCCCAGGGGGATGCACGCCCGGAGCCGCATCGATGCTCAGCGGCAGGACCACAGCAGCTAACAAGGAGGAGGAATTGGAGAGGCTCATCCAATTTTGAAGGAATCAAGAGATTTACAGTGTGGAAACGATACCAGTTGTCCTGGCTTGGTACCGCTGCCTCCCCGGCTGCTGGGGGGTCAATTATCCCGAAATTTCAGCAGAGAACCACAGGATGGGTGGGGACCACGGAGCAGAGCCGTTAGAGGCAGCAGCACTCTGATGCAGATGTTAATTCAAGTTCACTGCAGGTTTTTTTTATAATTTTAAATGGAAGAAAGAAATGGTCTGTGCCTTGTTACAGGCAGACAGGCCTGGCTGAAATGAATTAGCAGGGAGGTTTCAAGGAGTAAATCACTTTTTTGGAAGGTGAGCCTCACTAGGTGCAAACAGAAAGTTTCCCGTAGAGTTTTCCAGCCTTCCTTGTAAATCCCCAGTGCCAAACCTCTGACCTTGGCCAGACGCACCCCAGGCTGGCTCCAGCCAGCACCGAACACAGAACCCCAGGGCAGGGGAGACTGGCTGTGCCCCTGCTCCCCCCATCCCCTGCTGCTGCATCCCCCCGGTGTCCCTGCTCAGGAAGGGGCTCATCATGGGGATGAAGGAACGAAGGCTGATCAATCCTGTGGCTCTCCCGGGATCCACAGCCGGGATGCTCATTCCTCAGGGCCCATCGGGGAGAGGAAATTAGTATTTTGGCAGCTTTTCAGGACACAAATTGAACCGGGGGAAGAGAAGCTCCTTCTCTCTCTACCAATCCCCAGGCTGGTTGTCTGTGTCAGGGTATAAAACTAAATGGGTTCCTAAAGAGCGGGTATATTTAGATACAAAAAGCCCATTCTAGTCAGCTATCAGAGACTACAATAATTAATCTCCCATCACTGTTAAGATGCAGGGAGCAGATCTGGAGAAGCGAGTGCTGCGGTTAACTCTTTGGGAGCAGGTCAGCCCTGGGAAACGCAGCTTGTGCCCCGTGATGCCACGGGGGTCCTGCCAGCTCCTGCCCCTGCCGGGCTGTGCTCAGGAGCCCTGGGAGGGATGCAGGAGCCCCGGGAGGGATACAGGAGCCCTGGGAGGGATACATGAGTCCTGGGAGGGATGCGGGAGCCTCAGCAGGGATGCAGCCTGGATTTTAGCAGCTCTGGTCTCTCTGGGCTGCAACCTGGCAGGGCATTGTGCTCATGTCCCTGGCTGTCCCTGCCTTGGCCAAGACACGGACCAGGCTGGTGGGGGGACAGCCTGGGCATCCCACCGGGCACACCAGCACCACGCAGGCTATCGTCCACTGAGTTTAGCCAAAACTCCCTGTGTCTGGGGACAGCTGGGAAACAATTACCAGATACACAGCTGTAAAACATCTGGAGAGACAAAGTTTCGTCTAATTATAACAGATGACTATTTCTCTGCCTGGCTATAAATCATTCATGCCCCCGCTTCCAGGCAGTCGCATCCATGGATTATCTGACTGTTTGAAACCTCCTCGTGTTGTTCTACCTGTCCGGAGTGTGTTCACGGCTCGGTTTGATTTGATTTCCGCTCCAGAATGAGAAATACAGAATGACAATGTAACGTTAGAGATGCAGGTGAGCAGGACAGTGCCGTGCTGGTGCCGCAGCATTGCTGCCCCACTCCTCGGGCCGGAGGGTTTGGTTTCTGCCGGAGCTACCGCACAGCGTCTGCAGGGACTGCGAGGCTGGGGTAGAGCTGAGCTGCCTTTTGCCAGAGCTGTTTGGCAGCACTTTGTATTTCTTTCACAAGATGCAAGAGGAACCACAGTGTGGCTCCAGTCCAAGCTCCTGAGTGCGGATCCAGGCAGCCTGGGGGTCGGAGCGCTGCCTCCCCCGGAGCAGCAGGCGAGGACACAGCCGTGTGCAGGCACTGTCCTCCTGGGTGTTTTTCCAGGGGTACCCAAAAACCATGTATTTTGGGGGGGGGGGGGGGGG
>NW_010098413.1:0-7608 GCF_000699245.1 Pterocles gutturalis
TCTTTCGAGGTCCCTTCCAATCTCTGACAGTTTGTGATTCTGTGATTCTGTGATTTTTTAAGAAGTTGTTTTTTAAGTCATTAATTCCCAACAATAACTGTGATGCTGCTTTTGAAGCAAATAAAATCACATACAGAAGGCTGGAGCACATAAAGAAAATGTGATTACTGCTGGAAGTCCTCTTCAGAGGCATTTTGTTTGGTAATAGTTTAAGCATAAGCTAAAGTGGTTTTCTAATGGATAATGCAATATTTCTGACCTAACAGTAAGAAATATAGCCATTACCAGTTGTCCAAAAAATAGTCCTAACAGAGATATTGAAGTATTGTTCTGGGAGGTTTTTCATCTTAAAATGCACTTGAATGTAATATTTTATATGGTATCTTTCATTTAGACTGTCCAAACAGTCCTCTAGAGCTGATTAAAAAATACAAGCAGGGAATGGAGGTGTCTTGCTTTCAGATGGCAGAAGGAAACTAGTAGAGGAAATGGACACAAACAGTGATGGGATGGTTTAAACACAACTAGAGTAATAGCAGAATGTAACGAATTACACTGGACTGTCTAGTCATACACACTGGTGGATGCTGGCAAGACAGACTAGCAATTCGAGGGGCTTCTTTGAGGGATTCTGTCTCCTCCTCCTAGGATTTCCATCTCTGCTTCTTTTGACAGTTTTAAGAGACACAAAACTATGACTAGAAAGAGACTGCTTTGGTGTTGTTCCTGGAGCTTGGCTAAAATAAAGGACACTAAAGGGAGAGTATTTCTGAAATGCTAAGGAGTCATTTCAGTAAACAGTAAAGGGGACTGTCATAGAGTTTACATTTACAAATCTACACAAGAGGCATCTCGTATCCAAAACACTGCCTCAATTGCTTCTCCTAGCAGAATAGAAATTTTTTTAGAAAGTTTAGCAAAGACATTGAAATTAAAATATATCACAAAAGCTTTTTTTTTTTTTTTTTTTGGTGTTTCAATACCATGCTTTTCTTCTGTAAGTAGTGCTCTGGGGGTTTGAGAACTGGGACAAAACACAAGTGTGTAAACTGTCTACAAAAATCACTTCATGCATTTGCTCGAATATGGCCGCAGATAGGGTGGGATTTGACTGTGGCTTTAAGGATGTAGCAGACCTTGGGGAAGAGAACAATATGATTTTATTCCTTCTTTACATCCATTGTTTTTCTTTTCTAGCTATGGTTTTATTTCCATTAGTTTTATCCAGCAACTTCTAGGGCTGCCACGTTTTTGCCAGAAACATACTTTTCGGAAATACAGCATCAGTCTCTCTGCCAGAGCCATGAAAGCTGGTCTGTCATGTGTTTGAATTAGTATGTTAACAGGACAAGAGCCAGGGAAATATATCTTGGCAGCTCTAACACTGTGTACTGGGAAATAACACATGATAAGGAAAATTAATGGTAGTAGCACATCAGCTAGTATAAATGTGACTGACAGTTTTTATTTGTATATGCTTTCTAGTTTTGAGCCATGGAAATTACGCAGAAGGAAAAGTGACAACCTGAACAGCAGCCTATGAAACTCAGTGCTTGAAGTTATGAAATTTGTAGGTTGGTTTCATCCTGTGGTTTTAGTGTTCATCATTGTGACATCTGCTGAAAGCTCTCATGGTAGATATTTCTAACACATTTCTCAAAGTGCATTAATGATTCATTGTTTGGTCTTGTTTTTAGGGCTTTTGTTTTGTTCCTTGTGTTTGGTGATTTCATGGGCTCATTACCAGAGTCCTGGGGCCAAACAGATCCCTAGTGCATCTTTTTCAAAGCTAGCTGAGGGTAGGAGGATTGGTGACAGCTAATTGTTAACATTAGGAGCAAGTTTTTTGCTAGAGTCATATTGAGTTGAGTCCAAACAGAACTACTGGATGACAATGTGCTTGAAATACTAAGTTTAGAAACTCACTTAGGTACCCTTCTGTCTAACTTGCACTCAGAGAAGATCATATTTGTAGAGGCTGCATGCTAGATTTTTATATAGGTTTTGAATTATCTGTAGGTTTTTTTGCTCCCTATTAATTTACTATTCAATATCAACATTCAGATTTTTTCTTGTCAATCATGTTTTGTTGCTGACTAACGCCATTTAAATTTCTCGGAATTCTACCCTTTTTGCCTGAACAAATCACATAAGAGGAATGGGTTTTAATGGATCAAGAGTATTTTTTCCTCACTTATTGTCTTTGCAGTCTGCATGCTAATTTCTTGGTTCAGAGTCAAGTGCATGCAAATCTGATGGTTTATTTAGGATACCTGCAGAAATGTCTAGTTTGAGGTTGAAGAATCAGGCTGTTTGAACCCATGAATGGTCTAGTCACACTCAAGGTGCATTAAGAATTAAATCACTCTGCTGGTGGGGTAAGAAGTGCAATAACTAAGCCAACAAAAGTCCTGCAAGAAGGATTAGAGGAAATTACATTGTTCAGAAATCACATTTTCTCTAGACTTGCCTTAGGGCTTCTAAAGTCTTACTGGTGTAAGTTAAGGTGTTCACCTGTTGCTAGAGATCTGAACTTGTTTTCCTACTCTTTACACTTTCTATAGAGCTTTAGGACAGCTTTGCATGTCCCCTGATGTACAGCAGCGAAGACATGCCCGTTTTGCCGCCATGCAAGCAAATATGTGTTGTATCACATGAAAAAAGTTGTTTGTTCCAGTGGAGAGGGAAACTCCAGAAACAGATTTTGTTAGTAACTAACTCCTGGAGGGCTTCATTCCTGTCCTAATTTTTCTTCTGGATAGCTGGATATCTAGCTCTTTGTTTCTTGTCCACTGCTCCCAGCGTTGCTTCATAATGCCATAAATTTTGCTCTGTTTTCTATCTAGTCCATGAAGACTGTTCTCCACATGTTTGTATGTTAATATGTACTACTTTTCTGTCAGTGGCATACTAAAGTTTACCTAATGCTTCAACTTTTATAGGAAGCTGAGATACTGTGTGTTAGTTTCACTGAGAAGGATTTACTCCCATGCAATTATTGATGCCTTGACTGTGCGACTGAGCAGAGCTTTGTGCAGCCCTCATTTGTGAAGTCACTTAGCACAAACATTGCAAAATCTGGAGAAAAGAAAGAACTCTGGGTTTTTAAATTTAAACTCAAATTGCCTGTATTTAAAATGTGATGCAACTGACGCCAGCCTTCTCTAACTGGCCTCTATTTCTGAATCATTCTTGAGCTATTACATGTCACTTGGGGCATAAAAAAACTTTGCTGTTCTAGCCTAGGCCAATTTTTACAAGATTTAAGAGTTAATGTGGTTTTTGTTTTCTGGATTTTTGTACCTCTTGATTTTGATGAGGAGATTCTTTCAGACAGTTTTTTGCATATCTTTCTGGATGCTAATTAGCTTATTTCATATGTTGCCTTTAAAGTATTTTTTCCTGCTTGCATCATGGCAGGTCCACAATTTTCCATAGTCTTTTGCATTTAAGATCTGGTCCTGCAGAGCTTTTTATTCCTTATCTTCAATTCAAATCAAGGGAACAACTCTGCCTCTCCATTTATCCTCTCAGAAAGGCAAACATTTGGCATTGAAGATAAGCCTGTTTAGGACAGGTGCTAGTTTATGTTTTGTGAGAAGGTGTGACTCAGAATCGAGGGAAAAGGGAAAGTTACAGGGAGGGGAATTCAGAGTCAGGTGCTCAAGAGTGTCAACAGCCGAATCCCATGAGATAGACAGAAGGATAAGAAAACTGTCAAAGTACCCAAAGGCCAACATTTTGGAAAATTATTAACTGTTGGTGTGTTGATCCAAGTCTTTTCTTGTTAACCAAACTCAATATGTCTTCCTGGTCACAGTATAATGATGTAGGAAAGCTTAGATGATTTGAAAAGGCACCCTTTTTGCTCTCAGGATGAGTACATGGACAGAAGAGCAATTTGCAACAATAAATATGAATCCGTATTTTCAAACATTCAAATGTAACTAGTACAAATGGGCATATCATCTCTCTTGTAGTGCTTGAAACTTACCATTACATCTGATTTGATGAATTTAATTTGATTGGTTTGAGCCTGTCTTGAATTCTGACAAATCAGAAGGAAAAACCGAGAATAAGATGCAAAAATAGAGCGAGTCCAGAGGAAGGCTGCGCAGATGATCAGAGGGCTGGAGCACCTCCCATATGAGGACAGGCTGAGAGAGTCAGACTTGTTTAGCCTGGAGGAGAGAAGGCTCCAAGGAGACCTTCCAATACTTCAAGGGGGCCTACAGGAGAGATGGAGAAGCACTTGGTATCTGGGAGTGTAGTGACAGGACGAGGAATAACAATTTTAAGCTGAAAGAGGGTAGATTTAGTCTAGACATTAGGAAGAAATTTTTTACTGTGAGGGTGGTGAGGCACTGGAACAGGTTGCCCAGAGAAGCTGTGGATGTCCCATCCCTGGAGGTGTTCAAGGCCAGGCTGAATGAGGCTTTGAGCAACCTGGTCTACTGGAGGGTGTCCCTGCCCATGGCAGGGGGGTTGGAACTCGATGATCTTTAAAGTCCCTTCCAACCGAAACCTTTTTATGATTCTGTGATCTAAAGGGAGCAAGCACTCTTTGATGTACAGCCAGTGATAAGTACCAGAGCTGGCGTTTTCTTAACTTGCAGTTGGGTGCCTGGAAGTGGTAGCTTAAAACTAGGGTTTCAAGGGGAGGTGCAAACTAATGCAGTTCTGTCATTTGCCCTTGCACTTTATTCCTGTGGTTGAATAAAGTCCAGTTTTACTGGATTCATTTGACAAAGAGGAATCAAGTCTCTCCCACTGTGCATGAGAAGTTCTGGTAGGCAAAAAATATGTCATAGTTTTTTTTTTCAGGCCACCTTACCAGTTTTCAAAGAGGGCGGAGCACCTCTGTCACTGGGAAGACTATTATTCTCTGCTTTTTTCATCACCTTTGTTTTTTTGCTCTGAGTGGTGATGAGTTTAGCTGCTTTGTGATAGGACTGATGGTGACATGGCCACTAGAAACTGGATTTTGAATTTACGCATCAATTGAATGATGCTATAATGGATGTGATTTCACAATACAAATATTTGATTGAAGTTCAGCAGCAAGAGCTACGGCTCAGCAGCCAATAAGAGCTGTTCACATGCTAAAAAGAAATAAAAAAAAATATTGAACCAAGGCAGTTGGATTAATCTTAATGGATTTTCGTGGCATTTGGCTTGTGCTTTTCTTCTGGAGTTACATATGAAATTTCGGGGCATTTATTTCTCCTTCTCCCCTCCCCTTCTGTTTATTCACAAAGCTTTTTTTCACCATCTGTCTGGGACGACTACTTGTTAAAAGTCCTTTACAGTGTTTGTTAGTAGCTTATTTTATTTATTTCTATTCAACAGTAACTAGTTTTTATTTATTGGGTGAATACTTTAAACCTTGCAAAACCTACTACCAGCTGTATGATGAATTCCTTTGTATTTCTGAAGCCTGAAGAATATATCTGTTTACTGGGACCAATGTAAAGAAACTCTTGTTTTTGTGTTATTTAATATTATTTTTTTATGTATCATGAAGCAATGATCTTGTTACAGGGTCATCAGGAGTATAAGTAAATTTAAGTTTTTACTTGCAGAGTAGTTGGTAGTGCTTCAAAAATTGTGCTAGTAATCTTTGCTTTTTCACCCCTCTGGAAAGAGGTATTATTGCTTTTGCCAAGCTAACTAAACTTATTTAGCTTTGAAAGAAAATCACCCTTTTCTGTTTTCATTGCTTTCCAAAGTTCCTTGAATGATTGCCTCGAGCAATGAATATAGAAACTGAAGGTTATTAAAAGTCAGCTTATCAGCTGAGGTATTTTTATTCTGTGCAAGACAAGGCAAAACCCATGTCTGTTTGGCAATTTGGCATTTATATTGTGTAATAAATAAATCTGGAATGGTTGAATTAGACTCTGGGTTTAATTGGGTTTAAATGAGAAGGAAGTCCTTCACTGTGAATAAGGAAGAATAAAATCATTTATTGTCCATGTTTCTGCGACAGGTTCTGAAATTGGATGTATTTGAAAACAGAAAATCTGTTAAGATACTTATGTTGTTGTGTCATTTCTGCAGACTTTCTTTTTTATATACAGATAATTATTCTATTAAACACCCAACATTTTCTATGCTGATTGTGGGACGAAATTTCACATCCTGATACAGAGTGGGACAAATACTCTTTAAAGTCCTATTTCTAAACCAGGATTGCTCAAGAACTGTAAACTCTTTTAGGAGTGTTTAATGTGATGCACACCTTGCTTCAGGATGTAAGCTCAGGACACACAGGTAGGATATTGGTTTGAAGTCCCTCATCAGACAGTAGCATAGCAAGGCAGAGATGCTTACTTAAGGAAATGATTATTTGTGGAAAGAGAATGAAAATTCTTCTTGAAGGTGAGGAAGAGAACTACTTAGTCTGTTTACAATAAGCAGACAAAATGAATAGTGTTCTAGCAGAATTGTGTTTTGTACATGTGTTAATGTAATTATTAACATAGTGTCTCTGTGCCTAATGAGATTAGATACGTCTGTCATCTTTGTAAGGCATTTGACTTTTTGCTGCAGTGGTTTTTCTATTTATTTTCCTTTATGCTATTCTTTTATGAATGAGTCATGTAGTTTTGTATAGGTGGAAATAAAACTCATTATCATCTCAGTAAATTGCTTGATAATAGTGACATGCATTTGCTTTTGTTTGTCACCGAAAGAGAAAAGAGCATACATTGCTCTGGGTAAAACTGGAATCTTAATTAGCCTTGCCAACAAAAATCAGTAATTTTGTCAAAATCATGGTGATATTTTCAAAGAAAAAAAAAAGTGATGCTAGTGCTTATTTTGGGAAGTATTACCCTAGTCACATTTATATTTCCTCTTGGAATATTGTGCAAACACAAAAGCCAGAGAACTAAATGTTTATAAGCAAGCAGTATTTTGAGGCATCTTCTTGACCAACATTTAGATGCTCACCTTATGAAAATCATTGTTTTCCTTGTAGCACCTGTCTACCAAATAACATGGAAGTATCATAAGTGGGGAAAAAAATGCTTTGAAAGCAGGCTTCTGAATCCCAGTGACAAAAACTCATATTCTTCTTTCTAAACACTTCTGTAGAATTTTTCCTGATTTAGTAACTGATTTTAATTCAGATTTCACTTTTGTCCTTTCTTGTACTTGATTAGTAGGGTAAGATGAAATGGATTTGTTTAAAACAAACAACCAAACTGGAAAGAAAAAGGATCTGGACAAGAATTAGCAGGTCTTTCTTAGGTTTCATGAGTGAAGGCCCTTAAGGCAATACTGAATGTACTCTTTGCTCAGAATGAAGGTGGCCTCTGCTCTCTGCATTGGTCCAAAATTAAGATTCTAGATTACATTGATGATCCTATTCAAGAATTACGTCCTGTTTTACCTTCTGGTATCTCTTTGCAATCTATATACTTGATGTTACATCAGGGTACCCCAAGTGGAGTAGTAGTGTTCATCAGATACTCGGTGTCTCTCACATGTAAGGAAATATGCAATTGTTAGTGAACCAATTATCTGCATTGATCATAACAATATCTATATTCTCAAATGCCAGCAATAACAAAGTACTTCCTAGTTCCCCTATGCTAATGTCGT
>NW_010098413.1:7622-18267 GCF_000699245.1 Pterocles gutturalis
CATTTGTATTCACTGTCTAGGTCTCATGAAAAGCCTATTAGCTTATGACTCGCAGGTAGAAACTATACACAGAGCAAAATACTGTACTTTTTACTTTTATTCATTTTTAACAACCAAAGTAGATCTCTGAAGACTTCATTCCTTTAATATACATTCTTTTATTTATACTTCAAAGTATAATGAAGTTACAATGCTGTGTTTTAACCTCAGAGCAGGAATTGCTTCATGGAATTGAACCCATTATGGCTTCATGGAAAAATCAAGCTTGGGAAGAAGGGTAGGTTCACAAGGAACAAAACTCTTCATCTTTAAAATCCATTATCTGAGATAATGATTGGATGTGATGTGAGAGAAAGACATATGCAAGTAGAAAAATGTATTGATCTGTGTGTTAACTCTGATAAAGCTGGAAAATTCTCTGAACACACAATTCTCTACCAAATTAATCAAAACAAATACTCTTAACCTGTTTATATAATTAACTCTTACATTCACCACAAGCATAATGCATCAATATGTATTTCCTAGTGCTTTAACAAAACCACCAAACCAAGAGTACTTGTCAGTTGGGGAAAAAAACCCCACATCATTACACCTGAAGAGCTGTATAAAGAACTTTAAAAGTAGCTATAATTGACAGAGGTGTTTTCTGCAGGTAGGAAACAAAAGTCTGATCACTCCATGAAGATTTGGGGCCTATGGACTGACACTAAAGATCAACTTTAATGTTTGAACTTGCTATGCTACTTGACATGTGGATAAACAGTAATCTAGAGTTAAACCTGTGGTGAAGAGCTGTGAGTTTCTGCTTAGAATTTCTTGCCTGACATCTGTGCATGGAAATTAGTTTGGGAAATTCTATTTTTTTGCTGCTCAGGTTCATGTTTAACTGAGAGGATTAAGATGTCAGGTGTGTATATAAAGCTGTGCTGACCCTGTAGCTGGAGCTACATCCCCTCCTTCTCAGCTTTGTTTTCTGGCTCATTTGCTCCAATAGAATGTCAAATTTATGAGGGAAAATATGCAGCTGAAAACTTATGTAGCAGGAATTTAAGAGGAGAATTGCAGAATTTAGATTTGACTTTTCTTCAGATGGAGAGCTATACTGAAAACAAGTCAGGATATTCTAATAATTTGGTTATCCTTAATTTGAACAAATCAACATGTGCCTAAGTAAGGGGCCTTATTCAGCACTCCTAGCCGAAACTTGGATCCTCTTGGTTTCACCTGGAGAAAGCATGTAGAATAGGTGAGGTATGAGAAAGGCATACCAGGAGAATGGTGAGCAATCGGTCATCTGCTTGGCATGCTGGTGGCTGTGGAAGAAGATTCCTGGTTTAGGTTCTCCTGCCATCTCTGTTAAGAGCCTGGATATGCTGGGGTCCATAAGTGATAAACAGCTTTTCTGCTTTCCAAATATGACTAATTACAAACGTTAAGCTTTCCTGAGTTTTAAGTTTACCTGGCAATTACTTTAGGATCTACATTGCATTCTCTAAATAGAGGGATAGAGTGGGAATGAAAAGCTAGACACTTTGCACTGCCCTCTTTTACTGCTTGGAGAAAGGAGACAACAGTGTAGTCTCTTCTAAAGGCAGAAAGCAGCTCAGAGCTGGTGGGGAGATGCTGCCCTTTTGTTAACAAATGTTACATACACACATGTTCAAGTATGCTTCAAGTTGCTGGTGGGGAGATGCTGCCCTTTCGTTACAAATGTTGCATACACACATGTTCAAGTATGCTTCAAGTGGCTTTGCAGTGTCTCTTACTCAAACACACGGTGATCTTCACCGTTCCATAAATCATTTTAGGGACAGCTTTATTGGACTGCCTTTTTAGTTAATTGACAATAAGCTACTATCAATTTTAGGGACAGTTTTATTGGACTGCCTGTTTAGTTAATTGACAATAAGCTACTATCAAACCACTAGCTTGTATATGTGTATCCATATATTTCACTCCATAGGAGCTCTCAAATTCAGTCATTTCTGATTTAAATTTTTTTTTGTATTTTTGGAGCCTCAATAAGGGTAATGCTGTTTGGAAAGGGCTAGGCTTCTGTTGTACTTGTTGCATGTGTTATTTAGTAAGAGTGTTCTCAATGTCTTTCAGAAGATAGCAAACATACAAAGTACTTTGCAATCATCAAGCGAGCTTGTCAAGAGGGATCAGACTACAGTCCTTTCCTGTGTTGTCTGAGAGCTACTTGATCTATGGATGGCTGTCTCTTCTCTGTCTTAGTCTCGTCCTACTGGATATCCTATTGCAGCTGTGCAAGCCAAGTATCACTGACTCCATTAACCCACTCAGAGTGATTAATAGTCATTGATAGCAACTAACTTCAGATGCTGTAAAGTGGGGGTTTTTGTTCCGTAGATGACTGCACAGCTACTTGCTGCCTTCAGATTCAACAGGGCCTCAAGCTGCACAGTCAGACTAGACTCTGAATGTCCTGGTGCTGTGGATTTTTTAATTTCAGGGATTTTACTTTAGGCTCATCTTTGCATTGCAATCGCTAATTCTAAATAGCACTTCTGTTAAATACGCAAAAGGAGCTGTTATGGGTGGAGGCTTGTTAAAGACTGAAAGGTCACGTTGAAAGTCAAGGGTTGTGTCTCCTACAATTCTGTGTTGGTACGTAGACACCTTCTTTTGGGGAGGCATTTTTTTTGTTCCTAAATAACCACTGGCAAGCTAATGAAAGTGTGGTATGGAGAAATTCTGCTTATTCAATTCTGTGCTCACAAGAACGCTATCCTACTGAATTATTCATTCATATTTAGCTGCTCTCATCTGTGCCACAGATTTTACTGCATGGAACTGGGACCTTGTGTGAATGTGGATCCGTTAAAGTAACAGATAGAATTGAAAATGCTTTCTGGTTCTGGATCTCTTAAGGATCTAATCTGTTTATTAAGGAGGATTGCTCTCATAATATAATGTTTCATTTATTGTCACTAAACGATATCTAAAACATGGAAAGAGAATACATTTTCTTGTAATGTGTTTTGAATGAGGAAGCCACGCAGTGAAAGTTTATAATAATAATAAAACAAATGCTAGTGAGTTGCTTTGCAGAAAGGCCATTAAAATAAAATGAAAGATTAGTTGAACTGTGAATTCCAGATTGGTGTTCTGATGAATCTCAGATTCAATGAAAAAAGTAAAATCTGTGTATTAGAAGAACTTATGCCATGGTTGCTCCCCATATAAGAGAGTTGATTAACGTTAGACCAAATTCTGCAATAAGCAATTTATAGCACCACATTAAATATTACCATGAGTGATTAAGAATTGGGATTAAAACAGTTTATGCATGATAGAAAACTGATGCATTTAAAGGTGCCCAGCTAAATTTGGAAAAAGATTGAACTCTCATGCGATGGAGAAAGATCGCACCTGGTTATGCTTGGTGTTTGCCCTTTCTGCTGTCACGTAGTGGAACCATCTTCTAGAACTGTAGTGAAGCCACACTAGTGTAGGTGGCAAGAGCAATAATGAGGGTGAAGGAAGGTTTTGTCATACAGAAATGGGAAATCAACATATGTTGGCATTTTTAGAATAGAAAAGTGTGAAACTTGATAAAGAAATGGTTAGGAGAATTGTTTAATGTGTGCGCACAGCTTCTAGGTTTTGTCACTGTGGGCACTGCCTAGTGAGCAAAGAGTCTGAGTTCTCTTTGCTCCTGGATGTGCCACGGAACTGCTGAGTGACCTTGGTTTAAAGACACTTTGTCTTTCCACATCTATTCTTCTTTCCCTTATCCTGGCCTCTATCCAACAGTCCATTTAAATGTGCAATACAATTGTTTAATGTGTTGTTTTCCAGTCTGTTTGGATAACACATAGCATAAGGGGACATTTGCATGCTTCCATGTTAAGTTACTATTCCTCCAATATACACAGAAAGATGAGATTTAGTATGATAACACTTACTTAAAACTGATGTATATTTTCATTCAGTGTTGGAGGATGGAACTAGCTGTAAGAAAAAACTAATCTGGCAAAACCTGTTCCCAGCATAGAAGTTTCAGAAAGCTGAGGATGAAGAGAAAAATGCCTACACAATAGCATATTTCTGAAACACTGGAACTGTAGAGAGGTTTTAGAAAATCCCATAGATGACAAAATATACAGAAATGACTAGTGGTAACATACAGTCCTTTCTCCTTCCTGCAAAAGCTATTTATCATCCTAATGAGGTCATCAAAGCAGCAGTGAGACACAGAGTATAAAGAGGGAATTTGTAGAAGTGTTTGGCTCCAACATGAGCTGTTATTGAGAAATACCATCTTAGCAGAGTCAGTAACACTGAAGATTCATCAGAGACATCTGTAGCATCTCTCCCATGAACATCCTGGCATGCTTGCAAAGCCCCAGCTGAAATACTGCTGTGGCAGATAAGGAAGCAGTTTGTATGCTTCTACTAGTATCTAGTTGCTAAACACATGCCCACAGGATGGGTATCACCAGGCTTTGCTGTAACCTCAAAAACAGAGTTCCAGAACTGGTAAAGAGCAAAAGGAAAGAGGTGGTTGAACTGAACTAGCGGAGGATCTTTCCAGATGTTATCCTTGGCAAATAGCTCAAGAAACATACCTGGACCTGGCATGTGCAAACTGCCAATATCCAAACTGAAAGAAGCCAAACCATTTTAACAGTAATTGTTTGATTCACTTGGTTTATGGATTTTCTAAAATAAATCTTCTGAGTTACCATTTTGTTTTCTAATGAACAAATTGTACAGCAGAGGTTTAGAAGCTAAGAGACCTGCTGAAGGCCAGATGGGAAGTCACCATGTCTTCCTAAATAACGAATACCAGTAGAAGATAAAGTTCCCAAAGCTCTTCATGAATCCCACCTCATTAAATCTTTATAACATCAGCAAGAATAACAGCATAAAGGTCAGCCAATACATTATATTTATTCTTATACATAAACAAAGAAGAGGATGGGTCATTGTGTCAATAAAGTGAAATGAATTATTAACTAAAGAAGAATTTGATATATTTGATGTATAGTGTACTTGGGTATCCTGTTGCTAACAGGCATTTTTATGATATCCAGCTAACTGTACAGCTTAAAAACATTTAAATATATATTACGAACATTGCTCCAGTTTGAGTTAAAAGGGATTTATTTTTTTCTTTTTAAGTGGATAGTCAGATCTCTTGTGCTCTGGACTCTGTGTTTGACTTAGGAGTTTGGGACTGGAAAGAGACCTTCCCAGAGGTGAAGCTGTCATGTGCGTATTTATGGGGGTAGTTTCAAAGCATTCCTCTAAAACAGCTGGTTCTGCATGAAGTGGAAACAAGCAAATAGAAATAGGGGATGAGTTCTGACACCAGGAGTTTGATCTAGCTTGTAGCTTTTGTTCCCTGTGTGCTTATCTAAATGTGTAGTCTCCTGCACCACCAACCACCACAGTTGGCATTGCTGCCGAGGAAGAGGTAGTAGAGATGTAGCTTTTTTCATGCTGTCCTGGAGTAAGCTGAAACAGAGTTAATTTTCTTCATAATAGCTAGCAAGAGGCAGTGTTTTGGATTTGTGGTCAGAAGAAGATGATAAAAAGTGATGTTTATGCAGCTGCCAAGGTCTTTCAGCTTCTCTGGCTGTCTGCAAACAGGAGAAGCTGGGAGGGAGCACAGCCCCAGTTACTAGCCCAGGATTTGATCTTAGGTTCAGGATTGAGACCCAAAGTGGCCAATAATCTATTCCATAACACACACGTCATGCCCAGTATATAGGTGAGGACCCTGCGGAAGCTCGTCCCTTTTTGGTTCCGGATGTCTTTCCCTCTGGGTCATCTCACTCCGGGTGGTTGCTGTCCCAAGGCCTTCTCTCCCCCCACCCCTGGTCAGCTCTTGGTCTAGGAAGTGTGGACTGTTATCTCTGTTCTGTGAGTGCAGTTTAGGGACTCTTCCTGCTCCGGGATCGTTAGCTGGGAACAGGCTGAACTCCAGTCATCAGGTGCGGGGAGGCAGTATCACTGTGTATCACTCATTTCTAGATACTATTATTTTCAATACTATTATAGTTTAGTTGTTAAATTGTTCTTATCTCAACCCACGAGTCCTTTTTTCCCTTTATACCTTTAATTGTCTCCCCAGTCCTTGGGGGGCAGGGAGGGATTGAGTGAACAGGTATGTGGGTTGGCCCCCAGCCAAGGGCAAACCCATCACGCATGCACCAGATGAGCTTCCCTCCCCTTCCCCAAACTGTTGCTGTTTCTCTTCTCCTACCCAAGAAACCCTCAACAACTCTCAGCATGTTTCTCTCAAGGTGGCATACTTCTGCTCTTCATGCTTTGTCAAACCATCCTTCTCTGTCAATGACTTGAGCTCCTTCCAGCCTGACATCTCTCTTGGCTACCGGCATAACACTTTCCAAAGAGCAAATACTGTGCCAATACAGTTCCTGAATGCTTTGCGGTGATGATGAATAAGTACAGCAGCTCAATAAAGCCAAGCCAAATTTATATCCTATGAGACCTTAGCTTTGTTTGTCCTGACCAAACTTTGTAGTACCTACTGAAAGATGAGAAATCAGTTAACACTTGGAGCAACTGATGCAAGTGTTGCTATTTATTCGTTAACAAACCTATGGCAAAGCAGTGGATCTGTGCTGCAGTTTATGATGGCATCCAGGGATCAAATGTGTTAGAAAAGGAGTCATAGTTTCCTCCATCATCTTCAAAGATTCTTCCAGGTTTGAGGAATTGCTGAAGCCTGGTCAGGAATGTCACTTGTGCCCGTGTTCTACAGTCATGTTAAATAGAAGTTATGAAATAAAATACATGTTTCCTGTGCTTAAGCTTTAAAGTGAACTCCATTTTTCTGGTTTAATGTCCTTAATTATATTTTTACTTTTCTTGATGCTTCTCTGAGCTCAGACTAGGAATGACAGGAGGAATAAACCAGAAAAAAAATGTATCTTGAAATAAGCAGGCACACTCATTGTTGATGAGTTTTGAGGTTCACAATAAAGCTTTCAAAGCCCAGTTTGCTTCCCTCCTGGTATGAAGACAGGCTGGGGGATGAAGGGATTGAGAGCAGCCCTGTGGAGAAGGACTTGGGGTACTGATGGATGAAAAGCTGGATGTGACCCAGCAATGTGCGCTTGCAGCCCGGAAGGCCAACTGTGTCCTGGGCTGCATCAAAAGAAACCTGACCAACAGGTCAACGGATGTGATTCTGCCCCTCTACTCTGCTCTAGTGAAATCCCACCTGGAGTACTGTGTCCTGCTCCGGAGTCAGCACAGGAAAGATATGGACCTGTTAGAGAGGAGGACCACAAAGACAGTCAGAGGGCTGGAGCACCTCCTGTACTAGGACAGGCTGAGAGAGTTGGGGTTGTTCAGCCTGGAGAAGAGAAGGCTCCAGGGAGACCTTGTAGCAGCCTTCCAGTACTTGAAGAGGGTTTATAAGTAAGATGAAGACAGACTTTTCAGTAGTGCCTGTAGCGGTGGGACAAGTGTAATGGTTTTAAACTGCAAGAAAGTAGATTCAGACTAGATATAAGGAAGAAATATTTTATGATGAGGGTGGTGAAACACTGGAACAGGTTGCTAAGAAAGGTGGTAGGTGCCCCCTCCCTGGAAACATCAAGGTCAGGTTGGACGGGGCTCTGAGTGACATGATCTAGTTGAAGATGTCCCTGTTCATTGCAAGAGAGATTGGACTAGACGACCTTTACTGGTCCCTTCCAACTCAAACTATTCTATGATGTTCAAAAGTTGACTTGTAATTAATTTCTAAGAACTCAAAATTACTTCTCAGTACATGTAGGTGACATAGAATCATAGAATGGTTTGGGTTGGAAGGGACCTTAGAGATAATCCAGTTCCAACCGCCTGTCATGGGCAGGGACACTTTCACAGAATCATAGAATCATAGAAGAGGGTACATCTATGGCCTCTTATCAGATATTTTAAGACCATGATTAGTTTTCAGATTAAAGTTATAAAGACACATCAACCACAGTGATGCCTCTGTGAGCAGAGGACGCGTTAGTTTGCAGAGTGCAGCAGTATGGGTATGTTAAGAACTCAGCAGAGGTGAACTGGACTAGTGTTACCTTGCTTCTCAACTGGGTTGCTTGGTGCCTGCAGAGCTCCACGCAGTTCAGCACCGACTGCTGCTGCGTTGTTAATAACAACTTGAGAGCTGAGCTGAGGTTGCATACACCTACGACTAGAGCTGTAGGCATACACCCAGCAGAAAAGAGGTGCTATCGGTGTACACAGGTATTCTTCAGAACTTAAAGATGCTCTGTAAGGCAAATGCAATCAAAGCTGTACTGGAGCATAACTGGCTCTGGAAAATGTTGTTCCAGTGCATGCCTGCAGTGGGACACCATTTCCACTGCTCTGGTATGTCTGGTTTCATGCCTGTTGCATCTTACTTTTTTTCTTTCTTATGTAATATCTCCTTTAGACTTGTCTGAAATATTCATTGAATGCTGAAACAACACAAACAGCTCAGTTTAGGAAAAACCATGGTAAAATCCAGGATCATTTTTATAGGGAAATCAAGCTTTCTGGAGAAGTCTGTATGCATGAGAACTATTTAATATTCTTTACAGTATGTGATAGGGTATATTTTGTTGTTTTGTGAAGGTTGTCATTGCAAGTGTACTCATTTTTTATTCCTTTTGCCATCTTCCTTAAGTGTTTGAATCCTTCGCTGTGGAAAAAATACAAACATATGTCTTCTGATGAGAACGGACCTGCCAGCGTACAAGTGCTGGTCCAAGTAGGTGCCAGCTGGGAGAATATCAATGAGTGGTACAATGTGCTATTGTAATGTCAAAGCTGGAGCAGGGTGGAGGGAGTGCTTGTATTCACAGTCTGTTTACAACTGGGACATATCACCTCTTTGGAGCTTGTCCTTTCTACTGAAAGGGTTTTTTTTTCACCATTTTCCTGTTACAGAGATTAATTATACGGCAAGGAGCAGTGCGAAACCTTAACCAACTTTTTTCAGCTTTTCACTTTACATAGGGACTTAAATGCCCAGGTAAAATGTGTAAGCTGGTAAAAGAGGGAGATGAATTTCTCAGCAATCTCAAATGTTCGTATGTTAGAACATGAGGTTTTTCTTTGATTTTTAACTTTACTATTGAGTGTGGGACAATGTTATTCAAGAAGGTATTGGAAATTTTTTTTGCAAGGAGGATAAGGTGGATTAAAGCTGCACTTACAGAGCAGAGGAATGCAGCATTGTCTCATGGTCGTGCATATACCAATATCAAGTATACTGAAGATGATATTAATGTTTCTACATATGTATTCCTATTTTGGTATATGCACTGTAGCAAGGGAAAAATATTTTTTGTAGAAATAGATTGCTTTTTTTCCTCACTGGACATGTGGCAAGACACTTTTTATTCTTGGTATTTGATTTTTTCAAATTTTCATTTCTGTTCCTGGGTACAGGTGTAAGGAGAGCAGGGAATATGGCCTCTTGGTAGGTGGGCTGGTTTTTATTCAGAGAATCAGCAGGATCAGATAATACAAGTCTTGACACTCTTTTCAATTTAGTTTTATTAAATCATCTGAAATGCATTGTTTAGCTGCTTTGTAAGTTTGAGTCTTTTCTTTTTTAGTCTTCTGTCATTGTACATAAAGTGGTCAAAATAATAGAAAAAAAAGGAAAGTTTAAATTTGACTGACAGGTGGTCAAGACTTAAAGATACCTAGTCCAAAACCTTTTAATAAAATAGTTTTTCAAGCTATCACCTTAGATAGTTAACCTTAAGGTAATTTGTGTTTAAGGTACCCAGCTTGAAACTTGAAGCTAATGAAATGAACTGGCTGTACAATGGCACCTGTTGGCAATGGAAAAGAGTAACATTTTTCTCACCTGCATCACTACTGTCTATGCAGATGTCATTGTTTTGGTCTTTCTGTAACACTAATTAAAGTAGTTGAGCCTTTGCCCCTTACTTAACACAGGTATCAGTGCTACACTTTCCCCTAGAGGAGCTCTTAAATGTGGTTTCTTTCTGTGCTGACACTTAAAGTCTCTGAAAAAAAAAAGAAGAGGAGAGACAAATAATGGGTCCCATGAGCACAGCAATAAGAAACTTTAGCCAGATTTCACGTCTTTGGCTACCCCAGTTTACTACCTTCTCAATATTCTTCTTGAAGCCTCAAATATTTCCTAGCTAAGTGTCTCTTCAGTTCAAATACTAAGATTTTTGGTGCAATAAGGCAGCCCAAAATATACATGAAAATGGGAAAACAAATGACACAAAGTCTTGCCTTCTTTTTAAGCTTCAGTCAGTCCAGAAGTAAACTTGTTCTCTGTTTTAAGCCTCATTAATTTATTTGAAAATGTAATTACATTTTTATACATCTGTTCACTAAAAATGAAGCTTCCCTGGCTGGTGATAGTTCCTTTATGAACACAGAAATTCCATGGCAAATCCATGTATATGTCTCCCAGGATTCACTACACTGTCCCTTTCATTGGAGCTGTAGCCTGGCCAAAGAAGGCAGCTGTAGAAAGGAACTGGAAAGAATCCAGAAAGCATTCCACAAAAAGGAATGTGGTGGGTTAGCCCTTGGCTGGGGGCCAAACCACACACACCCGCTCACACAATTCTTGCCCCCATCTGAGGATAAGGGAGAGAATTAAAGGGGT
>NW_010098414.1:0-13084 GCF_000699245.1 Pterocles gutturalis
TTAAATATAAAATATATAAAATATGCCTCACAAGTGGCATGAAGATGTAAGTAGGGAATAATAGCCATTGTTCAGCCATTATTCCTTACTATACAAGCACATCGCGTACTTGTTGGGCAGGTTCAGAACAAACAAAAGGAAGTATATCTTCAAGCAGCCTATAATTAAATTGTGGAACTCGTTGCTACAGGATATCATGGAAGCTGAAAGCATAAATGAATTAAAAATGTGATTAGACAAATTTATGGATATACCTCCATCAAAGGTTGTTGAACAGAAGGATGCGGTTTCAGTATTTGGCTCAGGAAATCTTTCAGCAAAGATTGCATGAATTCTAAAGGGATATATTGAAGAAGGAGGGCAGAGAATTTTCACTCCCTGTGAAAAAGAGTGATTTTCACTCCTGGTTTCCCTCTCTGTGTGCACTTTCTCTAATTAGCTGTAACTGGACCTTCTCAGAGACAGGATCTTGAGCAGTCCTTTGGCTTGACTCATTGTGGCTCTTTATAATTCTTACTTTATTTCCTTTCTCCTTTCCCTTTATCTGTCTTTAGTTTTTATAACCAAGCCATTGGATTAGCTATGACTCCCAGTAGCATAGCTTCTGGCTGACCAACCTTTTTTGACTCCTGGGAGTGCCGGACAGTTTACTCACATCTTGTCTTAATGCTCAGCACCTGGCAAAATGGGGAGGTTTTTAATTTTTTTTAAGGTAACTAATTTCTGTTATCTAAAAAAAGCACTTAAAGGCGCAATTATAAATCGTGAAAATGATCCAGCTCCAGAACAGGATGCAAACACCAATTGAGGGAAAAAAAGGAGCAACCAGGAAATGGAATCTGGAAATTAGTTTTAAAAAATTAGCTCTCTCTTGTAAACTGATACATCTGGGAATCACTCTGTCCCTCCTCCTCCCCAAATTCCTGTTCTCAATGGGAGGCAGAAATGGGTGCATAGAATAACAGAAGTGAACAGCAACAGGAAAATGAAATGACAGTGGTATATTGAAATGGAAATGGGAATGGTCAATTTGATCTGCATATACAGAGGTACGATGTCATGAAGTCTCTTTTGATATAACTGTAATAAAAGCATGTCTGTTACATTGCAGCTAATTTCAGAAGACTGTTAATAATAGAACAAATTACACGAAGTTTAAAACCTGCAGCAAAATTAAAATAGGGACTGACTTTTGGGAAGCCATGAATATATCAGCAAAGAAAACACCAGGGAGGGGGAAATGTTGTTTAAGCTAAAGTACGCTCTTGGCACAAGAACAAATGGCTGTAAACTGTCCATAAATAAATTTAGGCTGGAAATCAGAAGAATTTTTCTAGCCCTTAAGAGGAGTGAATTTTTGGAACAGCTTTCCAGAAGAAATAAGAGGGACAGAACACTCTACCTTATTTTAAAATGACAGTGAACAGTTTGTGTTATATTATTGCCTGAAATATAAAAGGATTGTGCCTTGCAAGCCAGAAAGTCCCTTATACTTTTGTATTTGAAGCAATTTTGTATTATAAGATGAAGGTAGGTTTGAGAACATAAACATTTGAAGGGCAGAGGGAGAAGTACTTTCTTGAGAAACTTCCTGAGAGTGAAGTGGTTATACAATATTTACTCAAAGGAACTCATGAATGACTCATCATTTGGGTTGACTAAATTAAGACTGAACAAAGCAGTAATCCAGGTGCTTTCAAGATGTGCCTTGCAGTGGCCAGTGTAATGAACAAGACAATCTTAATTGGTCCGTCTTCACCATGAGTCATGTTACAGGGCCTTGAAGGTTCGAACCCTGGAGCCCACTGACAAAGACATGATACACAGGGAGATGGATTCTCTTTAGTAGTTGTTGAAAAGGAGGAAACAGTGACCAAAAGGCATGGCTATTGGGCTGGGGACTCCCACCTGCTCACCTCAGCTTGCAGGCAAGTGATGTCAGTTTTCCGCGTTGTTGGTATAAGCCGGGTCTGCATCGTAGAGAGAAGCCTGCAGGGAGGTATACATTTCAAGAGGAGCTTCAGGACAAACATTTCCAGCTACACGGTTCAAAATGTCATGAAGGAACCTCAGATTCTGAGACCAGGTGGTGTCAGGAAGATTCACATAGCTAAGGCACTAACCATGGGAGTCAGTACTTAGAAGAGCAGACCTCAGGTATAAGGATTGTCCAGGGCAGACTACAAAAATAGCTTCTAATTGTAGTTTTATCCTTAAACAGCTTACTTCTTCTCTCTGAAGATGACTTGCTTTGAATATTCATCTGCCATCTAATCTTGTTTCCCTTTGGAAAATATGATGTTGGAAATGCTCAACAATCCCCTCTTCTCTTTCTCAGGCCCACAGGAAGGTCTTCTGTCACCTGAATGACAAACACAGCAGTGGGTTTTCTGTTTAGAGCTGCTGGAACATTATTTTCCAGATCAATGGTGAAAGAGATGGTATGGAGACTGGAACATTTGGAGGATACAGTAGAATGGAAGAATGGGTCAAAAAGTTTTTCTCTTACAAGAACAGTCACTGGTGCTTGGCTTTAGTGCATCTTTTAAATAATAGGCTGGATCCTTCGTAGCATATCACTGTGGCACTAGACAGAATGCATGTTTTAGAGAGTGCCATTATTACAGCATCAGGTAATGGCTTCACAGGGGTGTTTTTAATGAACTAGAACAGATCTTTAACAGAGGATGAAGATACAAATTCTAACTTCATCGGTTGTCTGTTTTAATGGAAAATAAGCCATAGTAGAAGCAGACTTATTTGGGAATTAAGCTCTCTGAATGAGTTTGCTGATTTTAATTCAAACTAAATTTTTATTCTTTGCAGTCTATGACTTGTTCTCATGCATATCAGTAGGAGGTAATTTCATTGTCTTCAGAGAGATCTTTTAATCTACCCTCTTGACATGTGCATTCCTTGATTAAATAAATATGTGCTGGGGGTGTTTAGTATCTGACCAGGCCCACTTACACAACAGATGTCAAGCAGTTGCCCTTTATTCTTAATATACAATGAAATTGCTAAAAGCATTGAAATTTTGAGCTCTATCCAAGACCGACAGATGAATAATTAGAGTAGAAAAGACTTGAAGTTCTCACATTTCTTTTTCATGAACTCACTTGATGTAACTTTCAATACTGAAAATACCAGAGCTGGACAAAACCCTGTCAGCAATACTTTCACCACTAAAAGTACAGGTTCAGAATAACGAATTATCTCCTACTGATTATGCTGAAGTGCTTCAGCTGGGAGATGGAAATGCAAATCCAGAATTAAAAACACTATTTTGAGATAGTGTCATTTAAAATGTTTTAACTTTCACAGATGTTATCATATTAACCAAAACTATTTCAAAACTTATTTTATATAAAATAGTGAATATTTAAAGATGTAGAAAAAACCTATTTATCCACCATTAATGAGCACAAAGACAATTAAGCTAGTAGCTTAATAGAGCTGCAAGTAGGAGATGCTAAGAAAGTTCTGGGAAGTCTGAAAAAAAACAGAATCGCAAATGATTCCTCCTTGTTTCCACAAGGCAAAACTCAAGCAGCCTCTTCACAGCTTTTAACTTTTCAACTTTATATTGAATTGTATGGTCACTTACTATGTGTTCATCTCATTTTGATTTCTCACCCCTGGCTGGGGAGTCAGAGTTGCACTGATTCCCCCCTTTTTCAGAAGCCGCTTTAGGGAATGTCACAAGAATTGTGTATGTGACACGGAAGAATCAATCGTGGCTTCCAGGTTGATTTTGCCCAGAATGGTCTTGTGAAACCTGTTCTACTAACAGCTGAACAGAGATATTGCTGACCTGAAATGCTTTCTTTTAGCACCACAATCCTCCGTCCATTTGGAGTTAGCCTTTCTCATGCTGTCCTGGGAGACTAGTTATCTCACTTTATTTTTTTTTTTTTTTTTCCTAGAGCCTCTCTCCAGTTTGCTGGGTCAACTGAGGTCCTAGACCTCACAAAGCTCCTGCTGCCCCGGGTAGATGACAGGACTATGGGAACATGCAGTCTTTCCACCACTTGAATGCAAGGCAATCCTTAGGAAGGGTTGATAAGACTTACGAGCGTAAAGCACAGAAAATATTCAACTCATTTCACTTGCATGATTTTTTCTCCCCAACTCCCCAAGCGATGTGGCGGGCAAAAGCTCATTTCCTCTTACAGTATCTTTCACTGGCTCTTATCTATTTCCATTTTCTTATCTGTTTTTCTACCATGTTCAGCTGTAATGAGTTGATAATTCAGATAAGGAAATTACAATGAATGGGACATTGTTTTTTTTTCTTCTTGGACACAACAAGGACAGATTCTTTATGCCTTACTCTGGGAAACCTTCCCTGTAATGTTGCTTGTGGGTGGCAAAACCCACTTTGTTGTCACAGAGAGGAGTCGTAACCTGTAGTTGTATTTTCATAAACATAATGTTGATGGCCAAAATTCTATGTTGATGCATACAATGAGTTTTCCAAGGCAATGATTCATCTTAGCATTTTGAGGAAGGGAACATTTTCTTCACAATCCAGCAGAGGGCCCTGGATCTGATGTCTTTTTTTTTTTTTTTTTTTTTTTTTTTTTGGCACAAGATTACTTTAATTAAACAATGGGGTTGTTCACAGGAAACCAGCAGACTTCTGCTTTCAGTTCAGGTTTTGATTTTTGCAAAAGTTAAGTTACATTAAGAAAAGAACATGCCACAAATGATAAAAACAAGTAAACAGATTTATTTACTTATCCACCCGCTCCACTGCAAAATGCAGAGAATAAAAATTATAATTTTATTTATATCAGGGAATAATTCTGCCTGGTTTTGCTTTTTCAGCATTGACAACATCTAGAGTTTGTGGAATGTAGGTTTGTGCTCATTGCAAACATTTAATTCAAAAAATAAAGCCACAGATGAGTAGAGCTGGTCAGAATTTGCAGTTTTTTCTCTCCAATCTGAATAATGTGATATACAGAATGCACTACAAAGTGATTTTGAAATGTAAAGCAATAATGTTCCCTTTGAAGTGCTGATATCAAGAGCTAAATGATATATCAACTAAATGCAGAAACAAATCCCAGCCCTGCAAATATTATACAAAAAACAGCTGCTTTGAAGTCAATGGGACTAATTACAAATATAAGATAGAGCCTGGTTCTACAGCACTCCTATTAACTGGAGTTTAATTTAATGAATTTAATAAAAAATAGATTAATGGTCTCAGAACAACTCTAGCTTGGCTTCACACTGGTAAAATGCGAACCAGACACCTCAGAATTGTGTTTAGCTTTGCACCGCAGAGCATTACAGTTCTCATATCAGGTGTGTAGGCACCAACTGGCAAAGGGTTATATTCAGTATTATAGCCTAAGTATTCAGTATTATAACACCTAACCTTTAGGCAGGTAGACCCAGCTCAAAAGGGCAACCAGACACATTGGTTATTTGCTGTCTGTTTTGAGGTAGAGTAGCTGTGCTCATGGTTGACTGGGTATGAGCCAGCTAATGAAGATGCAATGGCCTATTGCTCATGTAACTTCTTCTCATAAGAAATATTTAAAAGAATAATTGGAAATGGGGAGTCCTGAGCCTGATTTTGATTTGTGAATTGGCCCCAGCGGCTGCTGTAAAGATGTTCTTGGTTCTCTCATTTGTATACAAAGCAAGAAAAATTAGGTCTGTGCTATAAAAAATGGAAGAAGAGACATGTTGCTCATTAGGAGAATGTAAGTCCCAGCTATCAAGGTTAAATTATCATATGCAGACTTATCTGTCCTCAGACTTCTTACATTAAACTTGATCTCTCAGGCTACCTCTTACCACCGTATCTTTAGATGAACCAATGGCAGACATGCAGATATCCTCATCACAATTATTAGAATCCTTGCTGATTACCTCCAGGTGACAATTGCTTAGAGATATCCCTAGGAATGAAGCATGCCTAGCAAGAATGTGTTCCCTTTCACTGCAGTTTTGTCAATATTTGCACTTTGCAGTAGTTCTGGGTTTTAGGGATGGTACCCCTCAGTTACACTAAAAGGTGTAATCTCTTGTGTGTTTCAGAAGAGATTGCAGGTCTTATCTCCATAGGCTGATTCTCTGATATCCTCTGTGCCATACCAGCTCCTAAATGAAAGCATATCTGACCACTTCTGTTTCCTTCAGCATGCAAGCTGTAATCTTTAGCATCTACGAGTTTCCAGAGATGTGCAAACGGTCCATAATCAACACTCAGAGTCTGATAAATGCATGTTCTGTATCAGCATAAATCAGGACACAAATGGTCTAATGGAATTGCTGTGGAGCTGTGTAAGCACACAGGGTACTCTGCTCACAAATACCTTCTGAGGTAATGCAACGGAGTGAGAATTCATAAAGAAAACTGTTTCTGCTTCTCTGGCAGCTGGCTGTACCTTTTGGGTACCAACCAAACTATCCTGTGGTGGAAGCAATTCTGATTAAACCTTTGTCTTTCTTTCTTCAGCTTCTCCCAAAAGCAAATCTGTGGGTACTTTTATGGTAGTTATTTTTGTTTTACTTTTGCAGTTTTACTAGTATCAACACCATTGCCCATCTAGACTTCTGGTCACTGTTTGATCTGTTCAGAAATCACATAGACTTTCTTGTCTGGTACTTTTCACTAACACTGAAATTAAATAGCACCAGACCTATTCATGTCAGTCTGAACATTTTTCTCAGTGATGACTGGCCTCTGAAAATGCTCTGCGAGGGCTTGAAGAAGGAAATTCTGTTCCATGCAGCTGGGAAACTCTGACAGGACATATTCTAATGCTTCTTTTAATAACTCTGGGCTGGGCTCCCAGGATGAGCACTGTAAAAAGAGAAAAAGAAAGATTACTGTTCTGAAGATGCTCATAAAAACCACTTGCAATAGCATACAGAGATCCTGCTGCCTCATGGAGGATGTACTTGCAAATATCACCAGCTAAGATCATGGATTCAGATGCAGACTCCTGGTCCAGCGTCCTCCAGAACAGGGAGTCATTTCAATAGACATATTCTAGAAGTGGATGCAGAACCTTTCAGACACAGCACTTGGATGGCAATTCAGGTACCAAGCACTGCTGAATCTAGGCTGCTACAGAATGTAACTTGCGTATCCAGAGCTCCCACCTACTCACCTGTCTGCTCTGCTCAGCTCTCCTTCTCTACAAAGAGGTTGGAGGTGGGAAGAAGGGGGAAACAGGCTGTGTTCATCAGAGGGCTGGTGGGTTTTCTCCTCTCTGATACCTGATACACACACATCCCATGTCTGTGCCTGCTCATGTTATTGACAGTTTTGCTGTTTAAGCTCCTGCCACTGGATTTCCTTGCAAAACTCCCTTTTCAGGGAAACAGAGGTAATCCTTGCTGCTCCTAGAGAGGCTGTTTATGTGGAGGGGATGAAGGACAGAGCAGTCAGTCAGGCTTACCCAGGGAAGGCACCGCCTTTAATCACATTTCATTACAACTGGAAGGCTAAAGATGCTGAAAGCTCTTGCATGCTGTGGGAATTAAAGGGCCAGGCAGGGACTTTATACACTGCTGTGGTACAGCTATAGCCAGGCAGACCTCAAAGCAATGAGCCATGTGCTAAAGGCTGTGGCTGGGAGCTTGGAAAGTGAAGGAAAGTTAAATTACACAATATGCAGTAAAAATGCCACTATTTAGACTCTACTATTTTTGAAATTGCATTTACTAGATGCCTCAGTTGAACCAATCTCCTCATTTTACCACATGTGGTAAGAGATGACCCTCTCTAGAGCATTTTCAGAGCTGCAGTTTTGGTCTCGAGTACCTGCCTCATCTCTGCAGTGGTTCATTACAAAGGAGAGCACACCCCACACAGCTGTTTGTCCAGGAAGGCTGTTACAACACCCATACTCAAACTTCTGTCTTTCCTGGGCTTAATCAGTTTTGCTGTTGCGTTCCTGGCACTGGGATGCTTGTGCTTTCTGTATCAAAATTGGATCTAAGACCCACCACCTGATGCAGAAACTTACTCCAGGTTACAAAGCAATACTGGAATTATGAGCCTGTGTGGTGGTTCCTGGGAGTGCTGTGGGGGAAGCAGGGAGGTAGATGATGCCTTGAAGCTCTACAGAAGGTTGAAGTAACTATTTCCAGACAAGCCTGAAGCATTGGCCTTGGCAGTTGTAGCAGTGGGAGGAGTAGATGAAAAGGACCTTGGAAAGGCTGCCTGGCCCTGCTTCATGGACAGACCTTGTGGAGGTGGAGAGGAAGAAGGTGTGAAGACCAAAGGTCCAAGGGGCTCTCTCAGAAGGGCCACTGTACAAGAACTGTCTGGTGGACTGAAAGGTGATGGATGGCCTTTGCTGTGGGTAGAGCCACCACCACGGGTCAGCTTTTCTCTCAGGCCATTTGCCTCTCTGCAGTGACAGTTTTGAGTAGTTTGGTTTGCCCAGGAGGAGTCATGATTCTCACTAGAAATCCAGCCCTGCCTTGGGAATCCCAGTAACTCTCTCTGCCTTGTAGGTCAGGCATGTGCTGGCCTGATTTACCCCATAGCATGGCTCCTGGGATTTTTACCTGTCTGCATCCGAATAAGACCTGATTGCGTGCTGTGGTAGGAAATCCATGCATGTTGGCCAGGCCAGTCCTGTCATACACTCCCAGAGATTTGCCTGTTTGGGGGAGAGGTGAAACACGCATAGAAACTGGGTGGTCTGCAGTGCAATGTGGTGAATTGAAAACTAGACCATAGGTGCTACAGTGCTGGAGTCTTTGCTATGGCATGGGGAGGCTGTTTTATTTATCTTTGTTTTCCCATTTATGTTAGAAGCCTCCTTTTTTTTTTTTTTTTTTTCTTTTCTTTGCTTTTTCCTATTGCAATTCATTTATTCTAAAGCCTCAAGAATAAATCCTCAAGGAAGAGGAAATTATTTGTTTCTATTGCAGAATCAGTTGATATACCCTGCCAGGTCCTATGCTCTTTGCTGGTAATGTTACATCTGAGACCAAAAATCCCCTTAGGGTTCAAAGTCACTTTGGCCCAGCAGCATAGATGAGCCTCAGAGCGCAAAGAGCTATAATGGAATGAGAAGCAATTTGTGTGTATATGTTTTCAGACTTCATACATTCAGAGACTTGTAATGTCCAAAGGGAAGAGCGAGAGAATTAAATACCAATGAGCAGAGATAGATGAGCCCTGTGCAAGTCAGTTTTCAACACAATACAATACAAACTGCCAGGAGCTTTTGTAAATTCATTGAAAACAGAAAGAAATCATCTTTGTTCCTTTGTGCCAAGTATTACTTAAACTCACACCTCTCAAGCACGTATTTGATTAAATCCTCATCCAGCCTGATCTTACTGCAGGGATGTTAAAACAGCCTGTAACATCTCTAGTGACTTAACGTCATATGTGACAGCCCAGGTTGTGCCAAGTTCAAAATTTTCTGTACAAGCTTGCAAAATGGATCGATCAATCTTCCTGAGTATCTGTCCTGTTGTTCCTGTTGATTTTTTTTTTTTCATTCATCCTGGCAAACCAAAGCTTTGCTATCAAAAATGTGTGCCCCACACCTGTGATGGTCAGTGGGAGCACTGGATTTGTATCCAAGCTTTGAAATTGGACCTCTGGTTTCCCACCCGATATTATGTGGTGATGAGCAGGGCTGAATGTATTGCATGAGACTGTTCCAGGTCATCTGGGGACTGTATAGGAACTGGTGAAATAAAGCCCTGGGTTGTACTACAAGTTGGGATCCCTGAAGCAAAAACCAATTTTTTGCTTTATTTATGTACTTATCCCTGCTTGTCCCCATTTCTCTTCAATAAGCAAAGCACACAGTCCACACTAAGTATAGTAACACTGTCTGTGTTCACGCCAGCAGCCCTCAGATCATGATAACCTTTTTGGTCTGTAGAAATGAATCATTCCTAGCATGTGTGCACACATTCTGATGATGCTGCATTATCGGAAGACCTTTGTTATGGCATATTGCTCACACAGCAATACACAGTAGTATCAAAGGGCTGCCCCAGAGTGATGGACACAAAAGGAAACTGGGGAGTCTGAACAAGGACATGGATTAAGGTCTACAGGAAGATGTATTTTGAAAAATAATGTATATTATTAACATCATTACTAGTAACTTTGAAGTCAGAATCTTGCTGGAATCATAATCAGAAAATGTACTGTACACGATGTGGTATATGTCAAAGGGGGAACTACAAATTAGGTAAATTTATCTATTTTGCTCATGAGGTGAGCTTTAGATGTGGGATTTGGCAATACAAACATGATCACTAAAATCATATGCTACTAAACAGCACTAAACACCATTCTATCATGACATAAACAAATTAAATCCAAGAAGGCTGTGCTTGAGGCAGCTTGAGCACACTGGAGGGCATATTTTCATCATTGTTCCATGAAGATGTTAAATACCGCTTAATTAATAAATGCTTTATGTGTGAGTTACCAGAGAGTCAGCATTCAAAATAAAGGATTCCACAGAGCTACATGGTTCAGGCAGAATTTTCCTTCATCAAAAAGCTTGAAGCTGGTATCAAAGATAAATTTTCTGTCTGTCTATCTCAGGTGTCTTCGGACTATGGATTACCTGGAGGTAACTCACAAGTAAAGCTGAATTTTGTAGACTACGCTGTGTGACATTTACCTCTGTAATTGTTTTAACAAAGCAGTGGCTCGATAGGAGATTCCCTGTTAGTCTCTACCCTCTGGATAGCCATATTTCAGCCAAGTGGTTTGAGGTGGATTTCTTGCTCTAGCCCAATGGTCTTGCATGCTGTGTTAAAGCATATGTTGCCCTGAAAGTAAAATGACCTGTATAATAATTGCTGATCTTGAAATAGGGTGCAAAGCATAGTAAGGGGAGAAGTGGATTTGATGTCATTGTCTTTCAGTAATTAATCACAGTAGGGAGCTCAAAACAAGAAAGAAGTTATTGGTGGTTAGGTCCACACTGTCTGTTGAAATTTGCCTAAGGTAAAAATCACAGAATCATAGAATGGTTTGGGTTGGAAGGGACCTTAAAGATCATCTAGTCCCAAACCCCCTGCAATGTGCAGGGACACCTCCCACTAGCCCAGGTTGCTCAAAGCCTCATCCAGCCTGGCCTTGAACCCCTCCAGGGATGGGGCATCCACAGCTTCTCTGGGCAACCTGGGCCACTGCCTCACCACCCTCACAGTGAAGAATTTCTTTCTAATATCTAGTCTAAATCTGCCCTCTTCCAACTTAAATCCATTACCCCTCGTCCTGTCACTGCATGCCCTTATAAAAAGTCCCTCCCCAGCACTATCTCACCAACCTATACTACAAGTTTTCAAACACAGCTGCTAGGGCAGGCAGAGCCTCAAGGTTCCATACGACCTTGTGTGTACAAGTGCAGTTGATGATGGTGTGTCAGGAGACATGTTTGCAGAAGCTGTCCCACAAAGCACCACGGCATACAGGGCAGACAGAAGACAGTACCTTTGAAGATTTTTTGCAGGGCAATATAGAAACAGCCATATGATTTCCCTTTTTAAAACCAAATCTTGCTTGTGTTAGCCTACAATATCTCCACACTGGAACTATTCCATGCAACCTCAATCAGAATAATATCTTTTTGTTTAAAATCACACTTGCCAGTCAGAGCTTGAGCCAACAGAGTTTATCTGAATTTACAAGAATCACTTTGCTTCCAGTGTGATTTGGCTAATCCTGAGCATGTTGCTCACACTGGCACCTTTGGCTGCAGATCTCCAAAAGGACACCCCTGACCCTGGTCCACCCCACTGTGCTGAGGAGCCCATCCCTGAAGGGCCGTGGGGAGCTGGCAGTGAACAGCATGGACTCAGGCAGCAGCAGGACAGCAGGACGGCTTCCAGAAATAGATCCTGGACTGGAGTGAGATTTAGGGTGGCAATTCCCTGAGAAGGTTAACGCAAATGGGAATGCTGGATGTTCCTTCTAAGGCTTTTCATCTTGCAGTTTGGGCTTATCCCAAATTTCCTCCCCCTCTGCATGGAGAGAGTAGAACTATATTAAGTTTTCAAACTCAACCATAAGTTTGCTGGAGCTAGAGAAGGTCTGAAACATGCCTAGAGATGCTGTGACAGAAAGATCAGGCTGGAGATCTGGTGCTGCAACAGGCAAACAGCCAGGCTGGGGAGAAGTCTTCTGGCTGGGGCAATTACTCTCCACTTTGTAGCTTGACTTGTCACATCACAAGAGAGAGGTCCTTCTGCAAGACAGCAAACTCCTTACTTCGACCTATAAGTGCCGGAGCTCCATGCAATACAGGAATGATCCAATAGCATTTACCTGACTCTTGTTTCCTCATCTGTGGAAGGATGGCAAAGATATCGGTTCCCAGTGCACCTGGGAAGTGTCACAGATCCTGCCCTATGCTTTCCCCTTTGCTGTATCTCATGGCACTGCTGCTCTCACTAACAGCCAGGATCCCTGACAGCTCACATCGTCTCTCTAAGCACACATTACTTCCATGAGACAGGAAGCAAGCAAATACAATGGCACACCAAAAAAAGGAAAGAAAAAAAAAAAAAAAAAGGCACACAGACACCTGCTGTGAGTTTATTTTGACAAGTGTCATTTAAATGCAATGAGCTGTGATCATCTCTCCAGGGTGGCTGCAAACAGAAAGGAGCCAACTACGTAAACAAACCCAGGTGCTCGGGAGCGGACTGCGGCTTCTTCCGCTGGGTTGGGGGGCTGGCAGAGAAAGAGGGGGGAATGGGGAGCTTTTAGCATGGTCTTTGCCGTGGGCTGTCTTTCCCCTCTCCGCCAAGCCTGGTGGTGCAGGAGGAACCAGCGGCGTTCCCACGGCGGGCGCGCTGCTGTGCCTGACTGCGGCGCTCTGTGGGATGCTCTAGCGAGGAGGGGATGCGGAAGGGGGGGATGCGCGCTGTGTGGGGGACCTCAGGAGAGGAGAGAGAGGCGTGTGCCTGCCTGGAAGAGGGCATTTCTTCCCCGGTACACACAAGCCGATGCCTACCCTGCTGAAGCAGTTAAAGAGGGGAAAGCAGCAGCCAGGCTGGCAGATTCCTGCCCTGTGATATGCCAGCCACAGGGGGACGCAAGGGCTGGCAGGGCCCA
>NW_010098414.1:13256-21495 GCF_000699245.1 Pterocles gutturalis
GACCAGCGGCCGCCTTGCAGGCAGCATGTCAGCCCCGCCGGACCCCCAGGACCTGCTGCTGGCGGGCACTGGGGTACACTGGGCTGCGGACAGGGAGGACCAGTATGCAGCTGGGGTTCCGCTGCGGGATGGAGATGGGGCTCAGCAGCGGGAACAACTGGTTTTCGGCTCCGCCAGGGAACACCCGCCCGTTGCCATGGCGACTGCATCCCCAGGTAAAAGGAGAGGGGTACCCAGGGATGCTCAACAAAGGGGCCCTGGCAGCAGCGTCTCCTGGTTGTCTTGTCCCTGTCCCTTCCCCAGTTCTTCTCCCAGCCTGACTGCTTGGAAACATTACTAATGAGCTAGTGAGCGCATGTAGGAAAACAGAAAATAACGAGCAATTGTGGCCTTTGCAAATCAATTTTGCTGATGTGGGGGAGGTGGGACGCAGGACTCAGCCAAGTTCCCTAAAGCTCTTTGCAGTTTGCTAGACCCAGGACATCCAGGTTTCAGTCAAATGTTGGAGGGCATGTGATTTCACCTGACTTGATGGGGCTTTGTCCTCATTTGTCGTACACCTGTACACATGTGGAGTGACAGATCTCAGAGGAGTTACTTCAGATATTCCCTGTGCACCTGGAATTTCTGCATGGCCCCTTATGTTATTTCAACATGTAGCTTTTAATGGAGTGCAAATTCTGAAGTGTTTGTATGTTTTCTGCATGCTTTTGAGATGTGTCCATTTAATCATGGACTTTTGGGTTGTTCTGTTTTACTCCTTTTACCTTTTTAGTTGTATTTGACTTAAGGTCCATTTAGTTTAGCTGGGGTCTGCAGGTTCATTGATTTTTGGTTTACTTTTGGGATGCACTTGACTTCCTTTGGTTTAGAGTTCATTTCTTTAGTGGATGTATTAATAGCAGGTGTGTATCTATTAATGAACACCAGAAGGCTTCAGCTTCCAGTAGCTCCTGGTAGAAATGTTTGGGGAAAAATGACTTTATTTCCTTCTTGGTGACACTTGCCCACTTTCTTTTCTATTGTTGCCTATCAGAGAACCCAAATAACCAAGCCCTGGGGATGCTGGTGGGTCACATCTAGATTCTTCTTTGCTGGGAAGTAGACGTTCTCATACAGCCTGACAACATTAAACTTGTCTTGAGTAAATTGAGGGTCAGGGCTTGGGATGGGAATTGGTCTCTATTATGCAATAACTGCATTAGAAACTGCGTTTTTGGGCTGAGTCCTTTCTAATCCCCTCCAGTCAATCAGCACAAAGAGTAGCTGGCCAGAAACAACACAGGCTGTGTGACTACACGTATTATTCCACCCATACCCATCTGTATGGTTTTTTCAGAGTCTGAGTATGCATCTGTGCATCTGTGTGCTCTCAACATGGATGTTTCCCTGGTGGTTTTTTCTGTCTGCTTGGTGCTACTGAGTTCAGTAGTAAAATGGGATCTAACACTTGTCAGCTGATGGGGGAAATGTTTTGCTGTTTTGTAGCTTTGGGCAGGCAGCGAATCTGCTGATGTGCTGCTCATTCACTGATCTGAATGGTAGGTTGTGAAACGTGACTTTTTACTGGAGAGAGAGGCAGATGGTTTAATGTAAGGCTGTTCTAGGTGTGGGGGGGCATGTGTATGAAGAAGGGCAGGATTGGGGTCTACAAGTAGGGTTGCCTCAAGAGTATAATGGCATGAAGAAGGGGGAAAGGATCTTGTGAGCTTTTGTTGTTCACTTATGGAGAAAAATATGGCCATGCTGAATCTTAGCACACAGAACAAAGAGGGGTTGTCTCTTAAACAGTGTAAATCCCCATTAAGTTGATGACTGTGATACTGCTTACTTTTAATGAAGGCTTCTTCAGGCTTAGATGTAGATTCAGACTTACGGCATACAGAAAGAAAGAAACAAGCAAGTAAGAAAGAAAGGAAAAAAAAAAGAAAGGACAGAAAAGGAAAAAGAGAGGGAAAGAAAATAATTTTTGGCTTTTGGAATGCTCTGCAAAGGGGCTCTAGACATGTTTGTTTGCATGTGTCAGACTCTGGCAAGGTGGAGATAAAGTGAGCAGTACAGACCTTTTTTGGTGTTCACTAGCTGTGGATTGACAGACTGTCCAATTAGCAATATTATAAGAGTAGTAATGTGTTTTAAACACTTCCCATTTTGTTCTGCTTGTTTAATAAAGTAACTGTTGTGTGGCTGTGTGTGTGCCTAGCCGCCCGTGGCAGACAGAGCAGCATCCCAGCCAGTGCAGTCCTGTGCAGTGACATTTTTGTCTGTGGCTGCAGCTCCTGTATTTCTGTTCCACATTACCTAGACATCTACAGCTCCTGCCCCCTTCACTGGGGAAAATAAATAATTTAGCTGTTTTCTCTGTGTGAATAAATATTCTTAAGTTGCTGAATAAGAGGTCTATCATATTGCTGAATATCTAAAACTGTCAAGTAATATTGCTGAATATCTAAAACTGTCAAGTATTTCAGAAAGCTCTTTTAATTTTCCTGCTTAGAGGGTGATTCCTGCATGTTCCTAAGCTGTAGGAGTGGACCCAGCTGGAGATACCTTGCTCCAGCAACTTAAACAGTGTCATAAACTGCCATAAACTTACAACACTCCCTATACAATGGGGCACCCGGGGACACTTCAGATAAAGAATAATGCATCCAAACAAGAGCGAACTGGACAGTATGTTTTTCAGGTAGTTTTCAGACGTATCCCATATCTTCCTCCACACATCTTAGACCAGTAGTTTTTGTGCAAAACATGGTTATGCTCTTTGAGGCGAGACCAGCGTTTGGTGATTGAGAGATTCTCCCAGCATGAAAATAACTGAAAATAAATGGTGGGAATTTATCACAAGTTGTACAGAAGTTTTCCTACACAACCTAAAAATTTGCAAACTTTCCCTGATCTTGGCTTTTGTTCTAAGTTTGAAAACTGGCCAGGGATTGTTGAAAGGTTCAGGAATATTTTCAAGCTGGCCGTGGGCCCAGCATTGAGCCAAACTGGCCTTGTGTCAAAACCTTGTGAGTGGTTTCTGAATGATGAAAAGCAATGGATTTCATTCCCTGTTCTTCGGATCAGCCCAAATCGGCAATGATTGGGACTGCAGAAAAAAATTCCCACAAGGAGTTGAAAGCTCAGAGATTTCTCAATCGAAGTCAGGGCAATAAGGAGCTGCAGATCCCACGTCTGCATCTCCTCCTGCAGAGCTACAATGAAGAGTGACTCCATTAGCTTCTGGGCAGAGACAAAGGGGTTTCTCTTGCTTTTATGCTTGGCCCCTGGGTTTTGCTGAAAATGTTTCTCTGCCTCAAATGGAGAGTTTCTCTCCTTCCCAAAGATGAATTTTGTTCAGGGTGAGAGGAGCTTGCAGGCAGCTCTTGCAAGGACTGGAGACTGAAGCAGGCCTGAAAGGCTGGTGAGCAAGTTGTGTGTTGGTGAAGAGAGCCCCATGCCACCCAACACCATCTGGTCACAGATTCTGTTATTTATTTTTATACATCAACAGTGATTAAAATTGAAAGAAATTATTTCCAAAAATATTACACAGGCTACCAGGCATTCTCCAGGATAAATACATATGGTTTCCTTTAGAGAAATGGCAAAATGTAAGAATGGACTGTACCTCCACAGTGCAGGTGTGTTTCCCCAGGAAAAAGGGCTCATTCAAATGGTGATTCCTGTGTCAGGATCTGGGAAGCTCTATGCATCCTTGAGCACTGGTGGATATCTGCAGGGTGATTTACAGGCAGCAGTGGTATGTTCCTATGTCCATGTAGCTGAGTCTGAGAGAGCTGCTGGTGAGCCCTGCCTGCTGATACTCACACCAAGGTGCTCTTTGCCTTCAGACTGGCCACAGCATCAGGACATCCCTGGCAATCCTACCCTGTTTCCAGCTGCCTCCAAAAACAGGGCACAGGTGGGGTTCAGCTACCCAAAGGAGACGTGGCTGGTTCCACAGGAGATGGCATTACCAAGTAGGACATGTGTATGGGGACACCATGGGATGGCAAATATGGCCTGTAGGAACCCTTCTGGAACAGTATCCAGAGGCTGGATGGGAACCCCCGGGGTGCCTCAGTGGCACAAAAGTCCTATGATTATGGGATTGAATGGCACCCATGTGGTATGTGCCAGCGAGGCAAGATGGGAAGGAGGGACTAGAAGCTTGGATGAGTCAGATAAGTTGAGGAGCAACCTCTTCCTGCCGAGGAGCAGTGAGATACTAACTCTCAGGGGCACTTTGTGCTCTGATGGGTGTGGATGTAGCGCACAAGACCATGGGTGGTCCTGGGTCCTGCTGCTGCTCCATGAAGAAGCCAGACTGTCTAGGCTCAGTACTTCTAGTAAAGACATTTTTAAAAAACCTTTCTAATTCATGTGATTTGTAGAGGTTGTGTTTGAGAATTTGTAGCATTTACCACATGCTCTCATCCCAAACTGACCCACCAACCCCCCTGCCAGCAAGGGGCTGCACTGGGATGCTCCTAGCATAAGCCAGTGTCTACACTGGTAATGCTTCACCACTAAATCTCAGTTTATTTGTTTCTCTTCAGTTACTGCAGAGGGTGAATTACTGGTGACTTTACACCTCAACATGAAAGAGCTTTTAGTGGTTTTCAGGCAGCTTGAGAGCCCTGTGGTTCACCTGGGTGGAGAGAAGTGGGTATGACCATGAGTATCTGCACTGTTTGTGTTTGGCACTGATGCTTTTTGGGGACGTCAGAGCACAACCAAATGTGGCAGGTTCCCCAAGGCAACTGGCTGAGCTGTTCTTTGTGGCCTTCCCACCTCTTTCCAAGTATTGGTTTAACAGCAGCTCCCCTGCCCTAAGCATTCATGGCAATGTACTGCTCAAGGCCATGTGCACTCTCAAGGCCAAGATCCAAAACCTGGTTTTTCAAGTTGCTGTAGAAAGAGTCGTGATAGAATGGATTCACTCACCTAAGCACATGCCACAGGGTAGTCTAAGCAGCTTCTTGGAAATATGGCCTCAACTGCCAGCCAACCTTGCTAAGATTTAGCCAACTGACGCCAGATTTAGTCTCACTTTGGAAGATTATATATTCATGGCAATTCTGTTATTGACATTTTAGTCCTTCCTGATTTAGGGAATAGAATTTATTTTTTCTCTGCTCCCTGTATTAGTCCCTCAAAACCTCTGGCATGTTGGTGTAAGTGAAGGTAGGGGAGATAATTTGGTGGAAGCCTTCCCTGTTTCCTGAGGTTTGGTGAGTGCAAGCAGATTTTGCAGAGAGGGACAGAAACACAGCAAATTTCTTCTTGGATCCTTTGTACCTGTAATTCTCATGAAGCTCAACAAAGTGGCCATTTCATCAGAACCCACAACCAGTCATCTAAAAAAAAATTCCTATTGAAATACCGTTCTTCATTCCCACTTGGGTAAAGTAAGAGCAATGGCTCCTGTTGGGCTCCTCCAGCAAGTGCTCTGCATCTGGGGGTGAAAAGTGCTATCAGAGATGCATAAAGTCTCCTGGTTTGAAATCTGTGCAGCAATGTAGTTCTCAACTCCATACAGATCAAAATGCAACTTTGCCCTGTTCCCCACAGGAATGCAAGTAGCTCCATCCCTTTGACTTCCATTCTGATTGAAGCTCCTTCAGGGCTGCAAATGGATTGAGGAAGAGGATGAGGCAGATGAAAGAGCAGAGTAGCACCAGGGAGGGTGACTCACCTGCCTTATTTTAATCTTCGTCACTCAGTAATGAAATGTTTTATTTATAGGCGAGGAACTGAGGAGGAGAGGCTGGGGAGGAGGAGACCATGGAGGGGAGAAGCCTTGGATGTCCCAGTTGCAGCAAGTGTTGGGTTTTGCATGTTGCAAAATATTTCCTGGGCTAGGTGTTTTAGTACGTCTCACTGGTATAAGGGTCCTTCGAGGCACATCTGCCCCCGTTTTTCTGCAGCGCTGGAAAATGCCATTCAATTACGTCTTACACCTTATTTTTCCCCCAAACTGTAGTGTGCAGCACATGCACACTTGGTGTGTGCTCTCAGTCTGTCTGGGAATGGTGACCCCAGCAAATGCCCAGGTGCTGCCTCTGGCTCAGTCCTCCGAAAAAAGTTTGGGCAACTCCCACAGGTCTGTTTATCATGTCTTCACAGCCTGTCCCACAGAAGGATGCTGCCCCAACTGCGTGGCCTGGATTGACCTGTGATGCTCAGGACTAGTGTTTGGCTCTGCTTTAGGCTCTGAGACCTGATATGGTCCCAAGACCTAATTATTTTGTGCACAAGTGTTTTAGCTCAAAGTTCCTGAAATACCCAAGGAGTTGTGCTGCAGGTCCACACTGTCAACAGGGAGTGGTGGTTTTTAATGGGTGACTACTTGTGAATTTGCTTCACTTTCCCTCCTGAGTAGTCAATACCTCTAAAATGGGCCACATACGCACTAAGCCTTTTCCATTTTTAATGTGGTATTTATATCCTTATATCTGTTTTTCATGTTGTATTCTTTTACTGCCAGATCAGAGCTGCTCACAAAATTATGGGTGTTCCTGTTTTTCTTGGGATGTTTGTTGGTTTTTTTTTTAAAAAAAAAGAAAAGACCATCACATGACAAACCATGTTTCAATAATGAAGCCTTATTTGTAATTAGTTTTCTAATTTAGGGAAAGTAAATATATGTGCTGCTGTGCTGTAGACTTGGCATGACTCAGCACTCAGGAACACACCCCACAACTAGTATTCTTGTTTTTTAAGACACTGCAGTTCTTTGGTCAGCCTAAGCCTCTAAGAAACCCCATACGTTCAACAGTGAGAATAAATTCTTGGCACTCCCCTGCAAGACAGGACTCAAAATAGAGGGGATCTTAATCACCTATTGCAGTCCTCATTTTTTCAATAAAATAGTTAAGATCCTAATTATATGGAACATAAGCACATTCTTAACTGTTTAAAAAAATTAGGATGGTCTTAAGCATATGTTTAAAGGTGAGCACGTGTTTTGCTGAATTTAGGGATAAATGAAGTAGGAGATCTATCACGGATAAATTGACTTTATTACCCAATAGACCAGACTGCTTCAGGTCACTTGTGTGTCAAATGGAAGCATCAGCACTTACCTAACTCATTACAGTACTGTGAAAAGTAACATTTAAAGACATTGAAAACTTGGAATTAAAATCTTTATAATGTTGTTCTTGTTTAATTTTGTCTATTGTGTGTGTCCAGGTGAGACTAAAAATTGTTGGAAATTACTTCAGCCTTCATAAGCCTGTCTCTTTCGAATATTAAGGTGTTATAAGCATTGGCTTTATACTTTAATATTCCTTAAAAGTGGGCTTTTCCATCTTTATTTAAATAACAGCTGCTAAAAGAGTTCTTTGACTATTTCTTTCACTGCTGTAATGAGACACCTGCCCTTGATACAGCCTCCAATTATCATGAGATCTCATATCAGAAAAAGTACCGGGTTCTTCAGAGATTATTTCGACACAACTGCCATTAACAGCTGCAGCATTCCCAACATCTCCTTCACGTAGCAGTGCCTCCCATCCCAGATGCAGTGCTGCAGTGGGGTGTTTGCTTGGGTACAGGTGAGGACAGAGCGTGGGAGGATGCTCACCGAAGGATGCTTTCTGCGCTGGGATGACTCTGCAGACCTATGGAGTTATGTCAGTTCAAGGCTTGACTGTGCCATTCAGGACGTGAATTATGTCTTATTTTTCAGCAGTGCTGAATTTATTAACTGTAGCTGATTTATTGATGGTAGCTTTAAAGCCATTGAAGGGCTTGTTAACTGCAGCCAGTAAAAAGCAAACGTATGGGGCAGCCATGTCAGGCTGGAAGCCTTCCTGCTCCCAGCCCCTGGGGATCTTGTGTTTCTCTTGTCTCTGAGGTTTTTTTCTGTGCAAATATCAGTCCGTGTCTTGGGTGCACATGCAGGCACCCCTGGGTGAGCCCCGTGGCCAAAGAGGAGGAATCGCAGCACCAGAGCACAGCCTCCTGCCATGGGGCCAGGCAGGAGCCAGTCGCTGCCAGTGCTGGCAGTGCTTTATCTCCCAAACACAGCCCAGGGAAGCATGCTTCATATGCATATTGCAAAGCCACAAATGCAGAAGTTACAGATCTGAACGACATCTCCAACCTTTCCTTGCCTGCACTGTGTTAGTCCCTGTCTGCATGACCAAACAGCCCAAAAATCCTCAGCCTGGGCAGCCTCTGCAGCACATCCGTGCAGAGAGGGGCTGCAGGCAGCCCAAGCTGTTGCAGTTTGTGCTGGTTT
>NW_010098414.1:21511-28648 GCF_000699245.1 Pterocles gutturalis
ACACAACTGCTCCCAAAAGCGCTTGGGTTACCTGTAAAGGAACTGATGTGGAGAGAGAGACTGCATTTATGGCTTGCAATCAGCAAGGGAGTTTTGCCAGTTACAAGCCTAATCCTGCTCCCAATTTGGAGGTAGAAAGGCTGATGCAGGGAGGATACCTGCACCCACCAGACAGCATTTGGGATGCCAGGGAGGTGCGGAGTCCCTCACCCCATATAGGTCCCAGCACCCACATAGCCAGCAGAGCAGCTCTGCTTGGAAATGTTTTTAATTCCAAGCTTACTGGTGAGCCAAAGGGCTAGATTCTGAGCAAAGCCTGAAAGTCGCTCTCAGTCTGCCACTGCTGTTCGAGTGTTCACCAGTATTCGGGTCAGCAGTGTCCCCCTCTCTGTGTGAGGAACATCCACTGAGGCTGCAGCCAGGGTGGGAGGTGAAAACCTGCAGCAAGCAGACCTGGGGAGTGCAGCTTCTCGTCTCTGCTCTGATCTGCTGAGCAGCATCCACATGTGCTTGTGGGAGGGTGTAACGAGGTTTCACGGGTACCATCTCTCCAGTGACTACTGGTGTACGAGGGGGTCTGAATTCCAGTAAGTCTTAATTAGGTCTTTCCCTTGATGTCCTTAATTTAGAGATACTTGCTGCTCATGTGTGTAGGAAATGTTTTGCATTTCAGGATATTTTAATTCCTGTTGACTTCAGCAATGAAGCACAATGCAACACACTGGGAACTAAATGTGCACTTCAGCTGAACTGGAGGATTAGCTGCTCTGTTTGCAGGTGTAGCTGTATGATATGAACAGGAATCATATGTTATTTGCAGACTGACTGTAGTAAAAAGGGAAATGCCTTCTCCCGCCCCTTATAAAAGTTATGAAAATGTGTATCCCAGTTTTGCTCACTGTTTTTTCATCTTCTGGTTAGTGCTGACCTCTGTCGTAGGATGTACCATGTTTGCTGTTTTTATTTTCTTTTTTATTACAAAGTTTTATATCTTCGGTAAACATCGTTGACCAAATAGATGCTCTAAACTGCAATGTTGCTGTGCACTAAACTTTAATTGAGACAGTTGCCTTTGGTATGGGGCTGACCTAAAGCTGATGCTAATTCCTCTTTTTTGCAGTTTTTGCGGTTCTTTAGAAGAGTCATAATGCAGCATTCACGTTGTTGCTGTTTTCTCTACTGCTCTAGCAAAATTATCAATGTAGTTGAATATAGAATTGATTTCTCAGAACCTCCTGGTTATCCTGAAAGTCTGTGTGCATAAACTGTGATTCTCAGACCATAATTACTTTGTAGGAAAGGTGTTGGGCCCAAAGACGAAGCTCCAAGATGATATGTGAGAGCCAGAAGTCCCAGAGGAGTCAACCTCCTCTGAACACATTGTTTATGACAGAAGATAGGGTTATGGATCTTCTGTGCAGTAGCTCTGTTTATCACTCTCACTAAGCAGAAATCCTGATATAAAAATGGCTGGTAAGTGGCATCTTGGCTACAGGCAAGATAGGATTCTTATGTAGCTGAACAATTTGGAGTAGATCTTCAGTAGGTGGCATCTAGTTCTCTACTTAAGTTTCATCCGTCTTTAATGTGGGTACGTTGCATACAGGATTGAAAAGTCAAAGAAATAATTGGTCGCATGCACAGACATGGAGTCTCTGAGTAAAATCTCAGTTACTTTTGTGTGGATGAAACAGGAACTCTGCCTTTGAGAACGCATACCTATCTCTGCTGATGCCAGGGAAAAGGACCAAATTTCCTGACATTTAAATTGCTTTAGAAACTTGCTATCAGACAAAAAAATATTTCCACAAGAGATATATGGATTAAAATATTATTACAAAAACAGTGACATCTTAAAAATCAGTGTATATATTTTCAAATTATTCCCAAATCAATTCAGATGTTTCACCTGATTTGGCTGGCAGCAATGTTTAGAAATGTTCCTTGTCTACATTGGCTTTTATAGTAGGACATTTATTCCAAATGTGCATAAAATTCCATTTTAAAAACACTAACTGTGGCCTGTAAAGTTCTTTGTTCTGTTTTAGAATTGCTGTATGACACACACTTTTCCCGTATTTTTCTTCCTAACCTAAAAAATACCGGTGGAGATTACAGTGGGTCATCTGAGCAGCTATCATAGTAATAGCCAGTTGCCATTTTGTGAATTTTTTTGTCTTCAAAGTCTTTCTGACTTCATAATTTGGTTGCTGTGTAGCAGAAGTTCCAGTCAGAGCTAAGGAGACAGGCTTGGGGATTTATGCCGTGTGAAATACATGCAATCTCCTCTCACTTTGAACGTGGTAAACAGACCTGGAATCCTGGAATATCTGGTAGATTTGCCAGGCCATGAAGATGGCATTTGTGATATTCATCTAGCTATAAGTACTTTCACATGGTTGTCCATCCCTATGCCATCCAACCTCTATTCAGAAGCAACCTGAGGAGAGAGGGCTGAACAAAGAGTGAGAAGAAAGTATATCATTCCCAGTAAGAGACTTCAGAGTTTGGGCTTCTTTTTTTCCTCCTCTCTCTCCTGTTGCTTTTTAATGAATCATTCTAACCTATTTTAAATCAAGCATCTAGCATGTTAGATGTTTTGCAGATGAATCATACTGTGCAATGCACTTCTGCATATCTGCTGTGAAAGTACATTGTCAGCTTGTATTTGATAACCTACCAGCAAACAACATTTTTTTTTCTGGAAGCTTGGGTTACTAGCATCACTCTCCAAGTGAGAATAATGCAACCGCTGTTAATAAATCAGCCTAGGTCCGAGGATGTTTCACTGCTCTCACTGCCTTGTTGATTAGCATTATCCTCAGAGGTATAAATTAAAGAGGAAAATATATAATCTGGGAAGATTTCCAGCATCATCTTTGAAAATGTGAGCTCAGTGCTTTGCTAATTTCTTTGGTGGAGGAATGCTAACAGCATTGCTGAAGATGTGCTCTGATTGCACCCTAAAGAGTAGGAAGATGTACAGAATAGCTTAGTTTCTTTTTCCTTTGTCATCAAGATAATTTCTAATGCGATGTGCACAGGATGAATCCCGAACTGTTTCTACACAGTTCTGTGAACTGGTCCCAGAAGTGCAGCTTTGGTCGCTCCCTTTTCTACTACTTGTTCTCTTAGTCTGACATCTGCATAAAATATGTTACATGTTTTCCCATCTCAGCCTGCAGAAAATTGCCTGCAGCTGTTAGCAGCGAGTGGACATGGTCCCTCTGCTGTATCAGTCAAAACCTGAGCTTCAGCAACAAGGATTTCAGGAATTTCTGGTGACTGTTCCTAGGAGGTGTCATCACAGCCAGGTGGTAACTCCTGATGCCTCCCTCCTCACCAAGGAAAGAAAAATGTGCTGCAGAATGTGCTGATTTACAAAAAAAAATATTTCACAGGGAGAGTTTGTTTTTAGCAAAGTTCCAGCTGTTGTAAATGGGCAGAAAAGGGACTTTTCAGCATATCAGCAACATCATGGAAATGGAAATGTTACATCCTCCAGCACTTTTTCAGGAGTCAGTTTTCCCCTTCCCCCACCCATAACCCACTTGGGTTTTTGGTATTTACTGGAACTAGGAGTTTAGCAAGTCAGTAGTACATGGAGCCTTGCTTTGTAATGCCTGTGTTTCTATTTGCTTTATGTTGGCCAGCTCCCTGCCAACATCATCCTTTGCTTCCCAAGAGACAGTGAAAAGCGCAGAATGCAAGAGTAAGCTGGTGTTCCTCACATTGCATGTTGGGGAGGCGTAAGGAAGGAGATATCTTTATGACTATTTTGCTGATGGGACAACTGATACACAGCAGAGTGAAGGATCTTACGAACAGACCCCAGCAGCTGCACTGAGCTCGGTCTGGGTCTGCTGAGGCCCAGGCAGTGCCATGCTGCTCCAAAGGGGCCTCGGCTTCATCATCGGTGACTCCGTTTGTGAGGCCTTTCAGGCTGAGACTCCAAAAAGTCATTCCTCTCTCCTAAAAAATGTAGGGCAGCTATTTTTACATAGGTGCATGCAGACAGTGTTGTGGTTTTTTTTCCCCCCCCCCCGCCTGTTTTTCACTTTTAAATTCATATTAAGTATCCTTAGTTATTTTTTGCAAAGGCATTCACCCTTGCAGCTGAGCAACAGAGAGGGAATAGCATGTGTTATTTGCTGTCTCTACTGACATTGCTAAATTTGCTGAAGCAACGTGTTTCAACATTTCCAAACATTTTTTCCTGTGGAGCTTTCTCTTCCATAGAAAGGTTTGCTGTTTCCCCTTGATTTGAGATGAAAAGAAAACTGAAAATCAGATGAAATTTTCCCACAGGACAGAATTTCTTTTGCAATAGCTCCACTTCCAGCTAATGTCAGGAAAAACACAACCAACCACAGTCGGTACGCTTAATTTCAACCCTGCATTTGCAACTTATTCTTTGCTGTTGCTGTCTGAAGAGCAATGACATCAACACACTTTACTCTCAGCTTGAAAATACCCATTAAACCTCAGAGTTAGTGCACTAGCAAGCAAGATTTGTTACCGCCTATTTAATGCACTCAACAGGAGTGTGACCTTGGTTCTCTGTCACTGGTGAAAACAAAGTTGCCTCTTGGTCCAGCCCATCCAATTGCTGCTGAGCTATAATGCCAAGCAGGTTCTTCTCTCTTTACAGCAGGTGACTTTGCTACCACCGTGGTGAAGAAGGCATGCAGCCATCAGCATTCCCCAACCTAGCAGCTACCCAGAATCCTTGGATTCAAATAATTACATAGTGCTCTCTCCCTTACGCACAAAAAAAACAGGACTTGCATGTTGGTGCCAAGCAAGGGAAGGAAAGCCAGTGAAGACAGCAAAACTGCCTCTTTCTTCTTAGGGTCTATACAAGACAGCAAAAGCCCTTCCCTTCTCACTTTGTGTAAGCAGGAGAGCAGCGTGGGCTCCTCCGTGAGCAGCAAGTGAAGTCTTTAGAAGCCATTAAGTTCCCTTTCCCAGCCCTGCACTTGGAGATGCAACGACAACCACTTCCTAAGCCTTGCTGTGCTGTGTGTTCTAACCAGCATTTTATGAAAAAAACAAGTTTTCTAGCAATTTTTAATGGTAATTATTTATATATTTTTAAGAAAAATAGTTTTTTGTTTGTTTTGCAGGAAAAGTCCTGCTTTCCTTGGGAGGTGAATTGACTCCTGCAGACAAACCTAAACACAGCAATCAGTGGCTTAAGTTGGACAAACAGAGCAATCTTCAGCATAAAATAGTAATAACAAGGTTTTTTAATAAATGCAAGCTTGGCAGGAAGAAATTATAGAAGATGAAGTGTGCAGCGATAGTTGGAGATTAACAGTATAGTGCCTGAATCCAAGGAAGTAGGAAAGGGAAAAAGATACAGCAAGTACAAGCTTATTAACTTGATCTAATTAGTATCGTTAATAACATCAAAGTAAATGGAAAATGGAAAAAAAGGCTCATTGATTTATAAATGTGGACTATGAAGATAAACCTGATTGTTCCTTTCACTAAGATACCGATTGTTTTCTGACTGGGTTTCAGTGAAGTGTAGAACCCAGTACTACATGGAAAATTTCTGGCTGAGCTGGAGAAGGTGGAAGGCAATACAGCCATGGGATGCCACACGTTACCCAAAGAGCAGACAGCTTATGCTGAAAGGAAAATGCTCAGGCAGCACAGGAGCTGCTGGAGGGGCTCTTCAGTCAGTCTTGGGGCATGTCTTACTACATATCTTTGTAAAATGTTTGGTACCAAAAGCCAGAGCAGACTATGGGAGTGTGCTGGGAGTTGGGGAGCTCAGTTGGCTGAGCTGGGCAGTCATGAGCTGTGAGGGTAAAGAGAGATGTGATTGTGGAGGTTTATCCTCTCTAGCGTGAGGTTGTAATGCCTGCGTACCAGTGCGGGTTCAGCTTCTGCTTTGACCTTGAGATCACCACCGTCACTCTGTGCCGTGGGTAACTGCACTGGTTACGTACAGAGTCACTAATGCCCTCTAATGAAATGGTGAAAGCAATAAAGATGACATCAGAGAAAAAAAATTGAAATGTTAAATACTTGACATATGGTTTTGACATTTTTGAAAACAGAAATACATTTGCTTGGTAACAGTTTTAATTTGGAGGAAAAAAAAACAAACAACCAAAGAAAAAAGTCCTGTTTTACTGAGATGTCTTTTCCCAGCCAATTCTTTTAACTGAAATGTTTTGACCTCCTGAAAGGATGAGGAAATAATCAATGAAAGTAGTTCTGAGAAATGTAGCACCGCTTCCCAGCAGTGTTAATATCAGTGAGCAAACAGCATTTCCTCAGACCAACTCGTGAGCCAAATTTGGAAGTTATTCCCTTTATATTTGGGCTCTATGGAGTGATCATGAATATTTGAAATGTGAGCTGTACGGCTTAATTGTAGCCTCTTATGTGAGTCACATGGTTATTTAACAAGGATCCTTGATTGGAGGAACGAGCAAACACATCTTTTATACATACTTGGTTGTGCCAGTTTTGGTGCTTCTTTTCTCTTGATGCTGACATGTACACGTTTGTCATTGGCCTTGGCAAACATTTCTTTGCCAAAAAAATAATTTCTCAAGCATTGATGGAAAATGAAATATGGATTTAGCTAATATAAAATAATTTATACATGTAATAGCCATATTGTATCATCCCTTCTGTACTAAAATTAAGAAAACAACACTAAGATTCACTGGTGAGATACATTTGGGTGGCAGCATTGTATGTGTCCAGCTGTGGAAATTTTATTACATGAAGTCAGAACCAGCTTCAGGAAAGGCTGATTTGGTTACTTTCTTAGCTCTGCTGTAAGTTGGAGGCTTGGGTTTTTCTTTTTTTAATTTATTGTACATTTAGGTTTCTCCTGGGTGTTGGGGTGGCTGTAATTCTTGCCTCAGAACAAGAGTGGGTGTCACAGCTCCAGTATAGCTCCTCCAATGCCACGTCTTCTGCCGGTCCCTGGGTCTGACCCTGCATGCAGCATTAATGGGGAATCAACAAAGTCCACAAAAGATCACCTGTGGTACACTGCTTGTTGCAACGATTTTTCATAAAAGTTTGTTTATTAAGTTTGAGAAAAAAAAAAAACTTAATCTTTCCTGAAGATCTCATTAAAGCATTCAGCTATGACAGAGTTCGGAA
>NW_010098414.1:28679-43693 GCF_000699245.1 Pterocles gutturalis
TCTGAAGTACCTTTTCATTGCATTTAAAGCTCTGTTTCATGAATATAAAACATGACATACGTGATCTTCCTTCTGCTCAGCAGCAAGGCTGCTGCTGATGTAAGACAGAATCAGTGAGCTGCCTGGATTGAAACATAATCTCCATTTTTCATGCTGTAAAGGTCAGTCCAGCTGCAACCATCCAGGATACCTGACCTGCTTGGCCCCTGAAGTTACAGATTTTTTTTTATTTGCTACAAAGGTAAGAGTTTTCTGTTTGGAAAGTGACTCCCCACCTGCAACACACTAATTTTCTGTCCCAGCAGAGACTCCACCTAGCATTGATGATTATTTCCCAGTTCAACTGAATGTTGTGAATTCATCTTGGTGGCATGGATATTTCCAAAACTCCTTGGTCTATGTGTTGGTTTAAATTATTAACAAGCTGTCCTTTCAAACACCACTGCCAAGCCAGCCACAACCCTTTCAACCACAAACATAATAAAAGGCAAATTCTTTCCAAAAACACAATACTGTTTGTTGAATAGATTCCACTCACTGACCGAAGGAATGACAGATCAAGTAAGAAAAAAGGGAAAGAAATAACAGGCTTGGAAATCTGAAACTGGGAATAGATAAACAAGAGAGGATGGTGGCAGCCCTTTGAGTATGCCAAAAACAACATTTGGGAAGAAAAAATGAAGAAAGTTTGGAAAAACATCTGGAAGGAGCAGTGCCAGATGGTTGTTTCCTTTTTGATCAGACTAGTATTTTTCTCATAAAATATGAAGACCCAATTTTCGTGTTTGTCAATATTTACAGATCTTAGTCTGTATGTAAGGAGGAAAATAATGTCCCAAATAGAACTCTGTGCATGCTTAAAATAAGCTTGATATTCTATGCTTTGCTGACTCAACCTAAATGGCCTGAGATTTTGAATTGCTGCGAATGCCTAACTCCTTTTCCAGTTGCTGGCATCTGAGAATGCTGCACCCCTATTACAGAACGATTTTCTTTAGAGGAGCAAACTCCAGGCATCCATGATTAGAAAATGCCAGCTTACATTCCCACCAAAACAAAATCTTGCTGAGCTGGTAGCAGGGTGGCATTGACGGGAATCAGCTTGCTTAGTTTCTGCTTTTTGCTGGTGGTGCAGTTGCTCCCTGAGAGATTTGGGACCCTGTTTAATATTGCAGAGCAGGGAGAAGCTGAAAGAAAAAAAAAAGGAGTAAAGAAGAGAAAGAGTAATAGGCCTGTGCTGAATATTTCATTATTAAATGTTTTCAACTACAAACATACACTTCCCCCCACCAACCACTATGATAAGCCAAGGTCAAAATCCATTTTCTAAATAGCTCCCTGGATTTTTGTTATATGGCTTTGGGGTGACATTGTTTTCCACACTTATAAGGGAATATATCCATTTTATATAACCTTGAATAGCTACAATAAGCAGTGAATATGTTTTCTACCAAATGTTTGGGTTTTCTTTCACAAATCAATGGTCTTCTACTTATAAGACATGCCATTGAAGTGGTGTTGAACCGTGGGTATTTTTTCATTTCATTGTATGCAAGATAGAGAAGAACTTCCATCCAGTTTGAAATTCAAATACTGGGATTTGAGTGGAACTAATAGTTAACCTCATTATTCCATGGGGCAAAACCACGATTTCTGAGAAATTTGGAGAAGTTCTGCCATTTTCCGTCTTTCCCTGGGGATCTCTGGAGGATATCTGAGGATGCTCCAACTGAACATCAGTAGGTGATGCTCCCATCCAGCTGGACATCACCTTTGCAACACAAGATGCTTTCAGGGATCCCCAGGTGCAACTCCACCCTCTGAGAGCCTCATATTTTGGAGAGCTCAGGAAAGGAAGTGGCACGGTCGCAGGTGCATGACACGTGGGAGGGCTCCAGGCTCTGCTGTCCTGCTCCAGCCCTGGGACATCGTCCCCATCACACACCCAGTCCTGCTCTGTGACATGTCACTGGTGCCATGTGGATCATTGAAAAAAGGCCAAAAGTCTGTGTTATGGGGCATTGAAAGCAAATCACTTTGTATACAGGGACTGAATAGTATTAGAATTTTTTAGTGTCTTTCTTAGGATTTCATTGGACTTTATTAATTTCAAATTCACTAGAATTTTGCTAGCATAATCTCAATAATACATTTATTCACACAAATGTACATGTGTATATTGCAGACACGCAGTGCAATTGTTTTGTCAGAATGGTTTGCAACACCACCTGGTGTTCTGGTGGTCAGTGAGTTGAGCTGGAGTGAGCAGTGTGGGCTGTGTTAGCCAGAGCAAAGCCTGCGAGTCAAGAGAAGTGATTATTCGCCAAGGGCAGATAGATGGAAAAAAATGGACAACCTAAGCTAACTTCGAAATACTCCTGCTTTGAGCAGGGGGTGGACTGGAGACCTCCAGACCTTCCAGCCTGATTTCTCCTGTGATTCTATGACTTTTAAAACTTGACTATATCATCTTTTTCTCTACTGTGCTTCTACCTACTATTCCTGACCACTTCCACCTGTTTTTCCATCATAAGTATAAAGGTAATTAGGGTTGTTTTAAAAGTTGGCTGCTGTCCCTCAAGGCACTTCTGCACCAACAAAGGGCTTGGGTTGCTTCTCAGGCCCAGCTGGGTGTCTTGTTGCTCTGCTGAGTAAGTCCCTTCTGTCTTTCTGGTTCACAGACTAAATTAATGAATTAAAAATATATGTATTTCTGCAGGTCAGCCTGAGACAAGGAATTTTCAATTCCCTCAGGAAAACAAAAACCAAACAAAAACTTGTTTTTATTAAATCCCAGGTGTTCCAATTCTCTCTGTGCCAATACTTTTCACTTCACTTTGGAAACTATTTACTATTTTTATGAAAAGTCAGCTTTGGCAAAAGACACTGTTTGAACATCAACAAATTGCAGTGCCGTTTGCCACAACCACTGTGCAAAGGCAAGGCTTTTCAACAAAATCATTTTTCTTAGCAAAAATTATTGGCTGAATTTGGCAGAAACTTCTAAACACTAGGGACAATCAAGTCTGAGCTTTTCACCAAATGAGCTTTCAAGCCCCAAAATCCTGCCCACCTTCAATTCTGGCAGTGCAGCAGGGAGATTCCGTGTATCCTATATTTGTTCTACAAACTCCATTTTTTAGCAGCGTAAAGCAGAGATTTGCACTCATCAAGCTGCTGCTGGTTTCAAGGAGGAGTAAGCTGTCATGGAGTGTTTTTTCTGGATTTATAGGAGCGAAAAGCTGGACTGAAGCTAAGGAGAAAGGTGAAAGTGCAGTGATGAGTTTTCTATAAGGCAATTTGGCCGGGCAACTGAAATGGGGACAGGCACCCATCGTCACAAGTGCTAATGTGTTCAAGGCGTGTGCATGCCTTTTTTTCCTGTCTTTGTCCCTCTTTTCCCCATCTTTGCAGATGAATAATGGTTGCCTCTCGGAGCTGGCACTCTTTGCCGGCAGCGTTTTGTGCAGATGGGTGGTGATAATAGAAAAAGGGCAAGGTAGTGACAAAAATGCTGATGTTTGCTCATGTGCTGTGTTGTCGGCTCATGGGTGGAAAACTCGATTAGCACTTGACAAATCTTGATTTCTCCAGAGGAAAAGTTGTTTGGCCACGAATCTGCCCTCTCTGAGTGTTAATCCAGTTGCACAGGGGTGGGATCCAGCTCACACCGGGTGGTTTGGACGAAGACAAAGGGAGGAAAGCAAGTATTCAGGGCTGTCACATCTCTCCTGCTGTGTGTTGGCTTGTTTGTTTTCTGGTTTAATTCCCATGAGCAATGTGCACTTCTCCTGCTGTTCTGCTCACCATGGGGTTGTTACAACATTTTAGCAAGTCAGGGAAAAAAAGAGAAGCACTATTATCTATCTCAGCTAGTAGCTGCTTGCACAAGGGGAGCAAAGCAGGGATGCTGGATCCAAAGGTGCTGTGTGTGAGACACTGTGATGCAGACTGTCCTTTTACCATCAGGCATTGACTTTGCATTCCTCCGGCCTTTTCTAGCTCAGGAGAAACTCCCTCTGACAAATACTGTCATGTGAGGACAAAGCGCAGAGTGTGATGTGGGGTGGGTATTCCCAGGGAGCCTGGCCCCAGAAGAAATGCCATAATGGGAATGCAAGTGCTGCAGATAATGAGACACAGGCAGGATCTCCAGATAGAGAATGGGAAAGTGGTGAGAGAGATGTTACTGAGATGTGGGGGCAGTTGAGACCAAGCGGTAGCAAGCAGTGCAATATGGATGAGCCGTCTGCCCGTCCATCCTGGGCAGCACCATGCTCTCTGGAGGTGCCATCTTCGCCTTGCCAGCTGAGCTTCTGCAGTGCCAGTCTGTCTGGACAAAATAAGCTTCTCAGCACGACTGAGTGACTGAGGCTGAATGCTGTGCTGCTGTGGAGTTGCAATGTGTTCTCAGGCAATGCAGAGGTGCCCAGGGACAAGCCGGACATTTCCACCATCCGGCTGAGAAGGCAGTTAGCCTCCAGCTTGTGATGGTAGCTGGTCTACTGAAGGTTTGGGGAATAAGAGGACACTCATGAGGAGGTCCTGATCTGGAGGAATGGATGGAGATTGTAGGTCAAGTGGAGGATAGGAACGGCACACAAAGGTTTGCAAGACAGATGGATGAAGGTACAGCAGGAACCTTTACTGTGTTTTGCTGTTGGTTTATAGAAGCTCAGAGGTGTGCAGCCCAGCTGCATAACATTTCATTCTTGAGTACAGTTTTCCAGAAGTTAACCTGTGCTCCTAAACCTTAATTTCCTAAGGAACCCAGTACAGTCTGCCCCAGACATAATCTGCTGTGCTGTTTATCTGCACAAAATAGAGTCTTTTCTAACGGCAGAAACTCCAGCAACTCTTAATTGTGTGGAGTGGAAGAAAACATGTATTTGAATCCTGAAGAGAATATGAAGCCTATTGTTAAGCCCTAAATGTGTTTTGAAAGGAGATTTAAATACAGCAGAAATATTTACCAAAGGTATTTACCGCCTATTTTTGCACGAGACTGCATCTCGTTTCCTTTAAAAATCTCCTCTGGAGTTCCTCCAGTAAGACCAATAACATCCATAACATCTCTGCCACCTCCCCCCATGGCCCGTGCCTTGCTGTAAGTACCAAGGGTGACATGTAGGGTGGCAGACCCAGAGTCTTGGTTGCTGTAAGCAAGCAGAGCTCCACTGAGGTCTGTTCTCTGGTTCTTTGAGTTCAGGTAGGCCACGGATTTGCAAAGGCCTATTCCAAAAGCCTTCTCTGCCTCTAGCCTGTGTTTGGGAAGAGTAGGTCTGATCTCACACAGTTTGCACACTGTTCACTTTTCCCTACTCCATTCATATCTCAATTTTTCCAAGAAGATATTTGGCAATTGCTTGGAAGGCTTTTGGTCCCCCCCTTTCTGTTTTCTTTGGATTGCAGGCATGGAAAACTGTGTACACAATATGCTAAATTTCAGACTGTTTATGAGCTACTCTGTCTCCTGACCTGTCACAGCAGCAGATTAAGCTGGGGTTGACCTTTCTCTAATCTGCAAATTGAGAAATTTATCAGCTATATCCTTTAGTTATGAATCTGGGATTATACCAGAAAGGATTTCTGAAGGCCATCAATTGCTCTGGCTCCGTTCCTCACCAGCTGGGAGCAGGAATACATTCCCCCCTACTGTAAAATTAGCTGGGTGCATTGTGGGAGGGTGTTTACCATCACTTTAAATGCTATGCTTAAAACCAAGATGTTCTTTGTTGATGTTCCGAGTAGGAAAATAAAGCCCCTGGCACCACGCTCTGTTACTGTAGGAGTTAATATGTGGTTTTGTATCCAGGCCAGTCCCAAGGAGATGTGATGTTTGCAGGTCACTCCAAGCATCTGAGCTTGTCCTACTTGCAAGCAACCTTGCAATTCCGCTCCTGCTGGAGACTGTCACTTCATCAAGCTCTTTTTTTCCTGCTCCTGTAACTCCCCGCATAGGAAGCGAGTCACAGTGTTCCTGTTGGTGCCCTCCTGCTGACTGGCAAAGCCCCAGTGTCAGACAGCCCTCTTCTCCACCAGCCCGTCACGCTCGGCCCCTTCTGACACTGCGACAGGGCGTCTGAGATGCCCCCCTCTTCTCTCTTTGCCATCTGTCTCTTGGGGAAAAGCACAAAGAGCATCGTTATCTGCTGTGACAGACAGGGTTATGCAGAGGGGAGCTCCTCCTGGAAAGCAGATGGGAGAAATTGAGAGTGGACAGGAAGATGTGCTAAACAAATCTGGACCAGCCAGTGCATTGGGCTGGGTAGGGAGGACACGAGTGCCTGCAATGGAAAGGCAACCACCATCCACAGGCCTGATTTTTAACTGTTAGAAACTGGTAAAATTCCCATGCAGGAGATCTGGGAACTCAGGGACATTGTTGTGTACTTCGTATTTACTGCCACCTCTAGTAAATAATAAAAAAACCCCACAGATAATCCTGTACAATACTATTTTCCTTATGGGAGTGGCTTCAGCTGAATACATGTGCTGTTGAGGAAGACATCAGGATTTCCTCTGCAAACTGTGCAAACAGCTCATGTGGCTTCCCTGGCCCATCCAGGCAGGGACCTGGGGCTCAAGAAACAGTTAAATGGATCTGCAAGATAAATTAGGGAAAATAAATGGCCCTTGAGGCTTGTGAGCAAGTTTCAGAAATATTTCTGCTGCTTTCTCCTTTCTCTTCAGAAGAGGAATTGGCTGGTATTTCTGTGTTTGGAAATAAACTCTGGAAAGGTGCCTCCTCCAGAAGATATTGAACTGTGTGAAGGGGGCTCACGCTGGCTGGGATGCTGAAATTTAGGGCAAAACCCCACTACAGCAGGCAGAACTGCACTCCTGGAGAAGGGCGATTTTCCTGACCCTCTCCCACGTCCCTGCTCTTATGTGAAGCTTGGGAGAGTCTCAGGCTGGTACATGGCAGTGCCTTATAGCGTGCACAGGGTCACTGCCCTGGCAATCTCTGCGGGCATCAGAAAACATCCCTGTAAACACAGTAAGGGAATGTTTTCTCTGTCCATAATGGGCGAAACTCCTGGAGGTGTTTGAAAAACACGTTATGTTTGCCATAAATTTGTTTTGACATTTTCCAAAATATTTTCATGTTGTTTTCTCCCAGAAGCCAAACTCTCCAGGTTTTCATTGTTCAGAAAATGGCAATTCTTTGATCTAGGGCTGTTGATAGCACACAGAGACCCAGTGCAGAGCAGGGAGAGGAGAGGTGGTTAGAATCCCTTGGCTGGAAGGGGGAGAGTCTTCCCAGAATAATTTCCAAGTCATTGGATTGCAACTTTTTCATGTTTGGAAGGAGAAATAAATTATTTTACAAAAATAAAAAAAAAATTTGACAAAATAAAAGCTCGAAGTCCAGGTTGGAATGTCTTGTTTTATTTTCTGTGTTATTAGGTGCTTATGTCCATCCCTGTTAGATTGTGAGCACCTGGTAACATCCATTGTGTGTCTGACTGCCCCTTGCACGCCTGACTGCCTCCCCATCACTGCGATGTACCAGCAGGATACTGCAACAAGCAGACCTTGAAGGTCTCCTGGGGTTCAGCCCTTATTGCCCCGACCTGCTCTGGAGCCAAAGGGTTATGGCAGCCTATAGAAATCCCTCAGCCCTCTGTGTTGTGTCCCTCTGTATAAATAGCTGGGCACCTTAACGCAGCCAGGGAAACCCTGCTGGGATGCTGCTATTTTTGCAATTCCCTGGTTTTGAAGCATTTGCTTTATGGTTCACCTTTTAAAGGACAAAAATGCTGATAAACCTGAGATTAGGGTTTTGGCCATCTTCAGGATCCAAGTCAGGTGTCGATCATGAAAATCTGGCAAGAGGGAGCATGGTCCAGGGCTGCTGCTTTCTGTGTGAATGGGTCCAGTCCCATAACAGAGCCCAGATGCAGGCTGGGCTGCATCCGTGCCTGCCTGTGTCAATGAGCCTGCAGTGATGACCACTAACATTCCCTGTGCTCTGCTCCTGTTGCGGTTAATGGGAAGTTGTTCTTAAGGAAGTTTTTAAAATGTCTTTTTAAAGGGAAATGATATTAGATTAATAATTTTTCATTGTGTTTTGGAGTGGTTTCCTGCCATTCAGTGTAAAGGGGTGCAGATAGGAAGGGACTTGTCCTCGTAGGGTTATAATCCTGCTCACTTGAAAACATGCCCATAGTAGAGTTTGCTGGGGGGGGGCAAGCAGGGTGTTACATGAGACAAGGACTCCATCAAACACAAAACCAGAACAGCTGATCGTGAAACAAAGGGAGGAGTTCTTTCCCACTCTTTTCAATTGAAACAGTAGATTTTCCAGCGGCAGTTCTGCCAGATCCTCTGCAACTTCCAAGGAGCTGAACAGCTGTAATAAAAAAGAGAACCGTGGAAATAAGTCTAATACTTTAGTTGTGGTTTTGCTCTCATTGTGCTTTTTGACCGCCACTCTTGTTGTGGTGGGAGTTTCACTGCAGCTCAGGGGACTGCGCAGCACAGCTGGGCTTTACGGTCCCAGCACAGCTTTCCTCCTCCACCCACTTCATTGCACACTGCATCTTCGCAGGTGGCAGAGCCCGACTGCTGACTTTCTGTGGGCTCCGGGTTTCCAGAGATGCCTGAGTTGATTAACTTAGCAGCTTTTCTGGGTAGTTGAGCATGTCAGGCACCTTGTTCACCTCCCTAATGGCAAACACCCTCAACTGCTCTCCTGGGGGACGGGACAGGAAGGCTTGGTGGGTCAAATCTTCCCCCCCCCACCACCGTAGCCCAGTTCTGAGAGGACACAAAATTTCCTGAACTGTTCAGAGCCGGTGAGTGAGCACTGGCACACATAAGCATGAAGGTTTTGGGGTTGTCTGTGACACACAGGGCACTTTCTGCTGTCAGGAGAGCATTCTCCATGGGTAATAGTGTGGGGAAGTGAAGCCTTCATTTATCCATCAGGAGAGATCAGCCCAGCAGGATTGCCTGCCTTGGTGAGATGCAGGGATGACCTCTGCATCTGCAGCTTGTGCAATATTTATGCAGCTGATCTGGTAAATGGCACGGTTTTTACTCTTTGTGAGATGGATGAGCGCCTCTCAGTCTCTCAGCTGTCCAAGCCCAGTCCCTCCAGAGAACAATGTGGCTGCCTAAACAGAGATTATGAAGCATCATTTCTACAGCCCTGTGCATATGAAGTAGGTTGCAGAGAGCTCACACGCAAATAAATGCTGGTTTGGGAACACACAGGTTAGCAGCATTGTGGCTTGATAAAACCTGTGGGGGCAAAGAGATAAAAGCATTAGCTGAAACTGTGCAGCCAGCCTGTTTAACCACCAAAGAAGGAGTGAAGAGTGACAGCTGCGAAGAGAGGAAAGTATGGCAATGAGGACAAAACCTGAGGCGTTTGCCTCCAAGCCTTCATCTGCAGCAACCTAGGGTGGGCTCAGGACTGGGGTGTCCCCTGGGAGCCCAGGCCACTGCAGTCCCTGCCTTGCTGTCTTCCCTGCAGGGAGGAGGAGGAGGAGGAAGAGAAGGAAAAAGAAATCTTCAAGGACTTCCCTGCAATGCAGTGGGAGGTGTGGGGAAGCCCTTCTCCCAGGAGATGTCCCCAAAATGTTCCCCTTCACCTATGCAACGTGCCTCTTCCACTTCCCCTTGACCGTGCCGCACTGAAACTCCAGTTACATGCTAATGCTCAATCCCAGGCTGCTTTCTGCGTCGGCGGCAGCAGCAAATTAATCTCTGCCCCGTGCCAAATGTGGATGTGTGGGAGAGCTCCTGCCTTCACTCACTGGGCAGGGACTGAGCTGCTAATTAGGAGCCCAGGCTGGGGCTGCGAGGACCACCCTGACAGGGGATTTGGAGACACGCCTTGCATTAATTCTGGTGCTGTGAAAACCAGTGGAATGAAGTACCTGAGCCTAACACAAGACACCTGCCTGCACCTTAATCTTGGAGCTGGGTGTCTTGGTGCTGCCTCTCCACCTCTTCCGGGCTTTCCCTGTGTACTGCTCTAGCATCTTGCAGGCTGCACCAAACATGTTTAAAGACAGCTTTCACCCATGGAAAAACTCTAGAGGATATTTGGTGGCAAGCAAAGCGACACAGAGATCATGCCCCTTAAAATGATGACTGATGGTGCACTCTTAAGGGGAGTGCAAGGAAGCGTGCTGGATTTTCCCTTCTGTTTATTGCTATTCAGCCATGGAAAAGAGCAGCTATGGGCCCCAAACCAGTTACATGCATATGCATTTTCCCATTTCTTGCAACCCAATTTCACATGACAGCTATAGTGCAGATGATGTTGCTGCAATAACAAATTGTTGGAATGTATTGGATTCCAAACCTGCTTGATAATGAATTTCTCTGGCAGAGGGAAGAGCCCCTCATCAGTAGCACACAAGAGAAATGATGTTGAAGAGTTTCTCTCCAGCAAGCAGAGCCCTCCGAACCAGAACCCTTATGTAATTATGTGGATTTTTTGACTCCAGATCCTAAGAAACTCTGGCTTGAATAGTATGTTTCTTGCTAGTTTGTTCATCTGTGAATTTCCCTGGCAGGTAGCGTATAAATAGCTCTGAGGCACAAGCGATCCACGAGTTCTTTTCAGAATACAGTATTGAGTCATTTTATAGCCTCCTACTGTAGCTCTTTTAAAGATGAACTCATTATTTTAAGTGTAAGATTTATGCCCGAGAAAGAAAGATAAAATCCTGTCTTAAGTTATCCTTCCAACAAAATACCTTGTTCAAAAGCCAATAAAGAATAAAATTGCACGTGAGCTGGCCAGTGAAGTGAGCAGGTGACATCTGCCCATCCCTGCTGCAGGTTGTGGTGTTGGTCACCAAGAGGCTATGCTGCTTTCTAGAGCCATGAGTAGAAACCAGCCTTCCTTATTCCCAGGAGCCCTTTGCCATGTAGGGCAGACCAATCCAGCTGGATCCCTCTGGCCATCCTTCCTGCCTGACCCCAGACACCATTTGGCTTTCAGTAATTAGGGCAGAATTAGGGCAAGATCCCTAGAGATAGAGGCTGCCAGAGCAGGACTTGCACAGAGAGCAGAGCTCATCTATATATTGAGCTGAGCCTCATTTCCCACTTGGAAATTTTGTCTGAAGGGATTTATGGGATTTGATGCAATTGTATGGGCCTGGCATCCCAGCAGGTTATAGCAACAGCCCTGTCATTGCTCTGGGATATCTAGAAATATCAGATGTGTCTACAGTGCATATTCAGATACACCTGCTGTTGGTGTACTGGCTATCCAAAGCTTCCACTGACAGAGGCTTAAAAAGTAAAGCAAATAGAAAAAACAAAAAGATAGATTTTCTCTAGTGCCACTGCCCATGGAGTGCAGTGTTAGTTGCCTGAAGAACCACACAACATGGCTATGGTGCTGGCTGCACACATGAGACGAATAACATATTTTGCTCAAGCAGTGGGAGACCTCTTAAACAGACCAAAATGTAGTGACCTGCTATGGAAACCACCCAAGACACTTCTTCCCTTGTGCAAAATGCCACTACGCAGCTCATGCATAAGTAGTTAAGGGCTGTTTCATGCATTAGTTTCTCATATGGATGTACCCAGCAGAGTTTTCAAGGGGTAAGCCAGAATTTACTTCCTCATTAAGTCAGACCAACTGAATTTTTTGGGGGCTAGGAGGGCCCGGAGATTGCAAATAAGTCTGAAGTGGGAAATGTGACCAGATTAAACCTATGAAGGGAGTTTTAATAGGATACGTGAGTGCAAATTTCCTTTCTTTTGTCATCAGGACATGCCTGAGTGCCTGCCCAGAGCAGCCATCTCCTGTGCTAGATGCATTGTACACACATATATCGGAATTAGTACTGTGTCTTCAGTCCGTCTTCCTGCAACATGGCATCCAAATTCTGCCCTTGGCATGAAGTGCAGCAGTGGCCTATCCCTCCTGCAGGGTCAAAGGAGCACAGGCAAATCCTGCAAGGAATAAACATCTGTAACTTCTCTAAAAGCTCAAGGTGAAAATTAAAAATAGCCTTGTGGTGCCTGAGACTTCTGATGCATTTTTAGCATGGGGTTCTGCTGACATGAGCTGTGTGAGTCACACATGCCATCAGCACTCCACAGCTTCCCAGAGCACTTTTAGTGGTCCTTCCTGGGACATTCCTGTCGCTGCTCTTTCACTGCTGCATCTGCTGTGAGCCAGGGACCGAGCCAGGAGCCACAGAGCAGCAAGATGCAAAGGCGATGTCCACAGGGATGCAGTTTACACAGGGCTCTTGGGCTGGGGCTGCCACCATAAGTGAGAATAATCTGCTGAGGATCAAACACTGTGCTGTGTTACAGATGGACTATGACATGCTAAAGTCTGTAGTCTTAACGGCTGCTAACATTATGATGAAGTAAATTATCAAAGTAAAAACATGTTCCTTCTTAAGAATGAAGTAAATAGATTTGAATCCATCTATTATTGAAAAGGCAATAAGCAATATGTTGCGGCGGGCTGCTCCTTGGCTAGCGAGGTTACACAACTCAAGCTCATAGTTACCTTCCTGGTGAGCTAAGGCAGCCAGGATGGCTGAAAATGTATTGGGAATTGCCATGCATGACCATGGGCACTTGGGATACAGCAGAGATGAGATGGAGGTGCAGGCAGACAAGCACATGGCCTTCTCCACTCACCGCAGCAGCTTAATGTGAAGGGAGAAAAAAAGAGAAAGCAAAGCTAAAGGTCAGTTGCATTTTATGGATGGAGGATCGCTGGTGGAAGGAAATGCTCCTTCATGGATTTAAATCAGAAGAAAACATTAGATCATTTAATCTGACATCCTGCAGAACTCATGCTTAAAGACTGCATCTTATGCTGCTATGCCAAGGTCAAACTCACTCTGCGAGTAATTACCTTGGAAGTAAGTCTGTGTTTCTGTGCATGTCCCTATTAGAAAGGGATGGGAAATAGAAGAAGCCTTCTCATTTCTTCCTAGCGTTTGGTATATCTGCAATAAGCAACGCCCCTTATTTTGTATGGTTCTTCACCATTTTAATATGGATCATAATTCACATGTGCTGCCTCTTCTCATAGCGGGTGTGGAAGTACCAAGGCCAACTGAATAAACAGATGGAGAAATTAAGTGGAGTGCCCAAAGCAACACACCTCTCACAAACTCAGGCACAGCATGAGAGTTTGTAGCCCTGCATCATACGCAGGCTGCCTGACCCCATCCCTCTCTTCTGTACCACGCACGAGAGCAAAAACACATGGAGATTTTTCTTTATCAAGTCCTGTTCTGCTTTGTGGCTCAAAACTAGAAATAATTTCACAGAGCTTCTTTCAATCTTCTTTGCCAACTTCTTTGTTTCAAAATAAAGCAGTTCGGGCAGTGGGATAAAGCAGCACTCACAAGTGTTTGCTGAAGTTCTGAGGAAGTGCTAGGTGGATCATCCAGACCCCAGTGCATGAATATGAAAGCGATGCTTCTCTTCATTGTACGGGGCTGTTCCTTCATAAGAGGGACATTTGTTATTCATAATCTGCTGCTGGTTATTCATCAGCTGAAGGAGACAACATCATGTGAGTTAATTGTTCAGTTTGTCAATGGCTAATGAGCAGTGTATACATTCCAAACTAACAATTTGCTGTAGCTCCGCAGGAGGGAGATTACTAAGTCTTCAGTGACAACATGCAAATAATGAACGTATTTATAGAAAGCAGAACTGAGGGACAATAAAAAGGCCCAGGTTTCTGGGTAATTTATTCAGAACTAACAATATTATAGTAAAGAAGATCCAGATTAAAAACGTACATTTGGGAAGTCAAATGAAATTCTCAGCTTTTCAAAAGTTCAAGCCTTTCACAGGTCCTATGGAAAACAGTGGGAGGACATCTCTGAAAGATGTGGCTGTTCAGTGTCTGCTTAAAAGCGATCCAGTGTTTTTGTCTGGCACTGGTGATACAGTCCCCTCCTAAGCAAATTTCTTGCTAATGTATTTTCAGCAAGGCAGTGCTTGATTTTTATGTCCAGCCCTCAGAAACCCATGGATCTCAGGTGGGCACACTGAGAAGATGTGTGTCTTACTATTATCATATCTAGTTTACAACATAATCAAGGTCAAGGCACAATTGAGATTGGTACTCTATGGACATGTAGTAAGAGAGATCCTTCCTTCGAGGTGCACATAACCAAAATAGTAAATGGTCCCAGTTATACTGACACAGCTTCTTTGTGTTCCCCATTTCTCCTTCAGTTTCTGTCTCTGGCTTTTCAGACTGTAGCCATACCTTCTTCGTCAGCATTCAGCATGTAGGAGTGTAAGTCATTATTGGGACTCCTGGGGTTTATTGAAATTTAGATAATTAGTAATAATAGTATGTGCACTACAGGTAAAGGATTGTGTGCTTGTGTGCAAGGTCATGTATTTTTAGAGACTTAAGGCACCAGTTGTGCACCAGAGTGGCAGATGACATTTTTATGAGTGTTTCTCTTTGGAAGCTATGGCTTGAAAGTCAGGCTTGTCCATTTGATAAAAACCATTTTGAACCTATTCCGAGCACCCTACACTTGTGTGTCCTACGAGCAATGTCACGTGGAGACAGGTGAAGCTCTTACATCCTATTGTCACTGCATGAGACAATAAACCCACCTGCAATCCAGGGTGGCCCAGCACGAGTGGGGAGCTGTTTTATCTCACCTCTCCGCCTCCGCTTTTAGTGAGCACAACAGAGGCTTTGAAGAGCTCTTGAAATTCCTACCTTGCTTTTCAGGAGATGGGCAAGGCTTTCCAGGCTGATCTTTTTAAAGGGTATCTCATTGTAATTGTCTGTTAAATCTAGATTGTCAGAGGTGAGTTTCACTGACCCCTCAACACAGTGATCACAGGACATTAGCCACACTTAATGGAGAATGACATCCATTGACTTTAAGCAGAAGGATAAATGAATTTGTTGGGGGATTGGTTTCTTTCTTTCTTTTAAACACCTAAGCCAGAATCAATCCTTATAGTGACAAGGTTTAGTGTATTAAATTCTCTTGGCATTGCTAACTCACTTTTTCTTTCCC
>NW_010098414.1:43724-62767 GCF_000699245.1 Pterocles gutturalis
AAAAAAACCCCAAGCAGATATAGCTAATGCTGTGTCGCATCCCACTCACTCGTGTTGCTCCTGCAGTCTGTTGCTTTTTCAGATTCATGCACACATTTGCATTTGCAAGCGCCACTATTGCTTTGCAGTAAACACTGCTTATGCCTCTCTCCTAAGAGGATCCAGATGTCTTTCTCTCAGGATGGTGCGCTTATATTTAGATTTTTCTGCCCATTGCTGCATACATTGGATGTTCTTTTCTTTTACGTATAACCCTTGGTCCTCATCACAGCCACTGCATTCTGGGTTGAGGACAGTGATGAGGACTGAAAGATGTTAATTTTCCAAAAAACAAGTTTTATTTTCATTCTTCTGATTCCATTAGTTCCCCACAGACAGGTCTATGCTGTGAGCACTTTTCCCATTCAGCTAACTCTGCCTCTATCAGCCATGTGCTCTTTGATTGCACATGGTATGTGCAGGTATTTGCTGGCCTTTGGGAGCTGAATACGAGAAGGATTTTATTTGTTCAGTAGCTGAAATGAAAAAAAAATGAAGAGAGAATTCTCGACTTTCAGCTTTTTTTTTTTTTTTTTTTGACTCTGTCAAAGGAAGGGACAATCTGGATGAAGGGGTCAAACACCTCTTGCTGGGAAAGAAGTGATGAGTGAATCTCAATCACACTGAAGACTGGTGGAGTTCCCAGTGAGTGCAATGATCAGGATATCATCCTGTGAAGTTCTACCACAAGTTCAGTAAAATCTGGAAAAGGGTACATCGATTAGTAAATGCATTTACTCTTCCCTTCAGCCCAATCTTTATGTCATTATTAACACCTCAAACTTGTCCCTCAGAGCTGTTTGCTGCACTGCACAGAGTCATAACAGTGTTACAGCCATTACGGCCCCGAGGATGTGCGAGACAGAACTGGTAAGGAGAGATAACAACTTCTGATGGACCGGCTAATATTGGTAGGGAAAACAAGCCACGCTTTCAGACATAAATGCCTCATCATGTCTTCTTCTGTTTGCCAGGGGCCCACCTCCAGCATTGCAGGTGTTCAGGAGATTTGCATCTTCAGGGCCCAAAGTTCCTGCTGGCCAGGATGAAGGACCCGCTCCTGAAGCTCAGCTAAGGCAGAGTGTGGTCATTGTAAGCGGGAAATTCTGTTGCACTCCTGGGGAAAACCCTTTTTTTCCACATGGTTTCTCAAAAAGGGACCCTAATTGGGTTCAGAAGGCTATTGGGAGCAGACTCACAAGCAGCCTCTCTTTCCCAAAAAAAAAAAAGAAGAGGTTTTTTTAACAATCAGTAGGCTTTTCCTAATCCTTCTGGGAGAGATGTGAGTGAACTGTGTCTTCATTAGCACTGGTGTGTGTCTCCATGGAGGCCTGGAGTTATCACAGTGGAAGGTCTAGCAAAACAGTAAAAATGACAGCACTATAAGAAAAAGCCAGCTGAGTGGTGGCATTGTGTGCAGTCTGATGCGTACTTGAATAAAGACACGTTTATGAATGTACCAGCCTAACGCCTGCTAAATGAGAGATGTGAGTAAGGAGAAGATCAAGCCAAAAGATGGATACACAATGGAGGCACTCCAGGACATTGGTTTCACATGCAAGACAACTGCAGAAAGAGAGAGAGAAAAATATATGTCCCTATTACTACATTGCCTGCTACATGCAACCACATGCAAACCCTCAGTGAAAGCTCTGTGGACCTGTTAGGGTTATAGATGAACCAGTCATTGCATGCGAAAAGGCTTTTGAACAACCTATCATGAACAGAAATGCCCCATGATACACCCTGCTGTGCCCTGTGTGCTCTGTAATCCCAGCAGTACCAGAGGGCACGTCTCACCCTTCCTGCACTGCTTCTTTTGGCCCTGCACCCCCACATGTGGCACTGGCCACAGGGTCGGCCATGCCACTAGCACATCTCCTGCCCGACTTGGACCCTCTGAGTCCTCTCTCCCTCTCTGCATAACTTCTTGCAGGAGGGAAATAATCTACTGGAGCTTGGTATTTCACTGTCTTTTTTTAAAGTTGCATGGAGAGGGGAAACCAGAGGGTGATTTGATTTTTCATGATCTTTCACCCCTTTGTCTACTTTATAACCTTGACCTGCAGGAGAGGAGGTCTTGTAAGAGGACACTGAGAAGACTGCAATGTCCAGTACTGTGCCTTTATCAAGGGGAGGTAGATTGACCTGTAATGCAGTGAGTTTTTATTTGGAAAATATTTATTGTCACTACCCAGGGTCAGTGTTTTCCATCCTGCACAGGCAGTGACTCAGCTGGTCGCATGCATGTTGAAGATCAAGGACTAAACGGGGATTGGATTTAGCATGTCCTGCTGTATGAGCTGTCAGCTGGTACACAGATTTCCATGAGCTCTCAATTTACCAAAATGTGTGCCTGGAGCTGGGCAGAGGATTAAAGTCTGATCTGTCACTGGATTGTTAGTTTGCAGATGGGGATGCTGCTGGGGTAGCGTGGCTTTGGGTGAAGGTTTGTAACCTGGTAAGTGCCAAAACTACCAAAAATGGGGCGCTGATGTTTTCAGTGCATCACTTGTGGATGAAGCTGCTGACAGCCAAATATTGTAGCAAATATACTGATCCTTTTCACCAAGTCCTGTCCTCACTTGCTGAGCCAAAGCATAATGAGTCAACCTGCTGCAAATGGCCCTCTCCTATGTACCCACACAGAGCACTTATTACACATCAAACCTAATGACATACTCATTCTTACTATAGACTGACATCTTCATGTCTTAAAATATGAAAGGTTTTGCCAGTGCATTTGAAATGCCAAAGTCAGGGCTCCATCCATCACCCTAAACTCTTTGAACTGGCTCACACAGAAGAAATTTGCCCAGTTTCCCCGCACTAGAGCATCAGCACTCCCACTCGTGCTGCATTTGTAGGGCAGACTCTGGGCCCCACAGGAAGGACCTGGGGGTGACAGGTAGCAAGGATGGGGCTCTGGGCAGGTCCAAGCCATGCCTTCTGCCCTTACCAGGAGGAGCAGCTTCTTTAATGCCTGAAATAACTGACTACAAAATTATTTCCCCCTAAGAGATACAGAGCACAGAAGTTTCAAAGCTAAAATTTGGAAACTAAAAACCATCTTTGATCTTTTTTTTTTCCTAAGTAGTACTGAGGATTACCACATCTGGTTACATAATAATTTCCCTCAGCCTGAGCTTTTTAGCAGTTAATTAGTCAGGGATTTGCAGGAAAAGATGTCTGAACTGCTGAATGTTTGTGTGCTGGTCCACAAATGTGCTCTATTTGTTGTAGCTGCTGTTATAAAAGCCTAAAAAGGTTTTTGTTTTAAAAATTGAAAAAATCCTTGACATAATTTTTGGCTTTCGTGTTATATCTCTTTATTCAGTGACCATGGGTAGGGAGGGTATGAGAAGCTAACATGCCTCTAGCAAGAGCACCAGTGCTAGTGCCAACAGGTTACGCAGAGCCTCTTCCACTCATCCAAAGGGATTCACATGTTTCTCTTTCTTGATCTGCTTTTCCCTCACCGTGTGTCACAGGCAAAGCACTTCTGTAACCCCCAGTGTGGCTCCAGAGCTCCTCAGAGCTGAGAAGTGTGAGACACCTGGGTCATTCAGTGCCTTGAGACCAAAACCATCTAGGTTGTTAACACCAGCCTCTGAGCCATATAACAGCCGGCTCCAGCTGGGTCAGCCAGAGCCTTTTAAAGCCACTGCTTCCTAACAAGCTTTGTAAAACCTTTGACTGCTTCAAGATCTGCAGGTGAACCACACAATATAGAGGCTCATTTATTTACTAGTGTCTCCCACCAAACCCCTCATCACAAGGAGAGGGAAAATCACTGGGATTCCTTCGCTCAGAAGGGAAACCCATCTGAGAGCTGAAAATAGAGGATGTGCCCTAATGTTATAGGTATCTACAGGTACATCTCTGAAAGAACAGCTGCATTTTTTCAGCCCAATATATACTCCTTATCCTTTGGGAGATATCTTCACTCTTTCTCCATCCTTCTCCTTTCTAAAAAGGGCCACAGAGCATCTTTATCCCTAATACATATATCACTGAAGGAGCACTTCCAACTTCATGAATTTCCCTTCTTATTTTTGCCTTCAGACACCAGCTCACAGCAGTGTGATGAGTGGGTGCTAATTATGGAGAACTACATTTAGACAACAGAACCTTACTGCTGGTGAATACAGAAAAATTGCTCATTAAAGCAGCATGGTATTTAGTCAGATTGGCTTCCCTAGATATTAACATTCTGGCATTAATGCAGACTGGCAGTGTAATACTTGAATAAAATGAGCTCAAGATGATATACACAGAAGGACTTGTACAACTATTGTCCAACCTGTGGGTTTACTAGACATTTCTGCTGGGGGCTCCCACATCCTGCTTCTGCAAAACACCCCATCTTTGGATTTCAGTAAGTCACATATGTAATTTCTTTTTTTTTTTTTTTTTCCGGGTTTTTTTCTTTTTTTTTTGTTTTTTGTTTTTTGTTTTAAATAAGACGCATCTCACAGGGCATGGTGCATGATGCATATGTCACTGGAATGAAACATGCTGTGCTTGATTATTTTCCCAGACATCCCACTTTTAACCCCGTTGTTTGGTATGACTATGCTGTGTCCATGATGCAGGTGGCACGGCTACCTGCTCGATGGCTCTCTGTGCAAAGTGAGGTGTGTGCAGTGCTGAAGCCACCCTCAAAACTGCATAATTTCTACCTGTTGCACCGAATAATGTCATAAAGGAAGCTCAGCAAAAGCTGGTGTTTGAACAGAAAACACATCCTGGAAGATTTAGGTGCCTTGTTTTTATGCAGGGAGACTGTGGGTTGGTAGAAGACTTTAGCACCAAGGTTTTACTGGGCAGTTTTATAAGTAGCAAACACAGAGGCTGTGTTTTGGGTTCACAATGCTGCAAACAGAGGTGCTTTTGCTTGGAGAAGGTTCCCTGGTCCCTTCTCTGCAGCAGCATGGGCATCTCCAGCTTGACTCCCTGTTTGGCTTTGCAGAGCTGCTCGCTTCTCCAAAGCCGTGCGGGGAGAGCCAGTGGCTCCACTGGGAGCACAGGGTGGTGCCTATGCCTGTACAGCTGTGTGAGCTGCTGCTGCAGAAGCCATAGCCACAGGGAATTCCTTCATCCTGTGTCCTACCCATTTCTACCTCTGAGCTTACATCACAGAAATAGCCGCTCCAGTGGGCTAATGGAAGTGATAAAAACATACAAAGAAAGGACATAACTGTTCAGCAGACAGCAGTGCTCGGCTATCCCCATATATGCGAGAGTTTCCTCTTCTGCAGCCCTCTGGGCTTGCCTTTGATTTGAACACCAGCTTTTGTTAATTAGCTCAGCTTTATCTAATTAGCACCCAAATGGGAGTGCCTGCCTCAGCTGTCTCTGAGCTTGCAAAGAGCCTAGAGCTAAGGATTTATGTGGAGGAGCAGAGGAGGGCTTTTCTCTGGGGTTTGCATGCTGTGTCCTCACCTCTGTGCACTGGGAAGGTGTGCGAGTGTGCCCTGGTGCTGGTGTTACTGGTTGATACAGAGGCTGGACAGTATCTGTACCAAATTGTCTCTGTCTTATCTAACCTGTTTCTTTCTTGTGAGTTTACTCTGTGTGTGGGTTTTATTATTATTGTTACAGTCATGGTATTTTACCCGTAGTTTGCCTTGGGAAATAGAGTGTGTCCTACATCCATATCTATTTTAAGATTGTGCTCTGTTGCCTGCTACCAGCTGGGGACATAGCAAGAAGGAGCAATGGTTTCATGTGATAAGAGGAAACCCTGGATGTTTCTAGGGAGCCTGTAACTGTGAGATCCTCTATATGTTTACAACCCAGTTTATTATGCTTTTACAGATGGTACTTGTCTCACCTGACTTTAGTATTTTGAGAGTTGATACTCTGGTTTAATTTAATTGAATGAGGACTATTTTCAGACAACAGAGAATGTGGCACACCCAGAAAACAAATAATTTCATTTCCAATATTTGTATTAAGAAGAACATGCTTTTCCTTTGTGTTAGTTCTGCTCAGACTTATTTGGATTTTGAGGGACCAGTACAGATTACATTATCTTAATGATAAGAAAAATTTCAGATTTCAGCTAGGTAGAAGTAAAGAAGATTTGGGAGCAGGAATACTTACAGATGCCTTTCCTGACATTGTACATTTTGTGCTCATGCCTGTGAGGGTCTCAGCCCACAGATGTCCAGCTCAAACACTGGATCATTATCGTCCTGATTGCTTAGTTGTGCTACCACGTGTGGCTTTTTGGGTGTGTGGAGTAGCATGGTTTTAGCTAAATGCCAGTTTAAGAAGGAATGTGGGTCAGAACTGGTTCCAGATGAGAGGAGTCCAGAGGTCTGGCTCCACCCTATGTGTGCATTGGCTCCCATCCCAAAAGGTTTTATGCCCTCAGACAGCCCAGGTGCTCTCCTGACCTGCACAATCTTGAGTAATGCTTCAAAAATGCTGAACTGCTGCATGGTATGGTGCTTGTGTTCACAGATGCAACCAGATAAAGTTAAAAAAAACCCCACAAACTCCCAAAGCCAATAAAAACTTTATGGCCAGAGATGGGGCAAGATGAATCGCAGGGCAAGTTTTGCTTGGTGTCTCTGGACTTGTTTTTTTGGTGCTGTGGCCTGAGAGAAAAGAAGGACAAGAGTACCTAAGTGTGACCCTTCAGCTCAAAGGTGAGCAGCTGCTTGGTAAACCTGGTGTAACTATAAGTTGTTCCATGGTTTAGGGTGAGTTTCCTCTGAAGTGCTTCTCTTCTGGTTAAACACCTCTTTGCTTCCAGAGCTGGATGGGCAGTGGGAACTGAAGTGTGAGATTGCTGCTCTGGGGCCAGGTCTAAAGGTCAAAAATGCGCGTCCCCCCCCTTCCCTTGCTCCTAGTTCACCTGTATATCTGGTGGCCCCAGCTGTTCCTCTGCACTGATGGACAAACTTGGGTTCTTGGATTTAAGCCAAAGCACTGGAAATAGTGGGGAAGCATCATACTGGTTTTAGTGAGCTTGTCCTGGTGAGTAAAAAAGAGAGGCTAGAGAGGAGTGCTATGACTAGATCTGGACCAGGAAAGGTGATTTGGGGGGAGGCATCCAATATTTGTATTGGTGTTGTCCTGTGCTGCATCAAGCTGGTTGTGAGTTACGGTAACACCCCTGTGTTGGTCTGGCATGTGCTGTTCATGTGCTTACTACCAGGTAACACTTGGTGCTCTGAATGGTCTTTCACTATGTTCAGTGATCTGTTTTCTCTTCTCTGGGGAGGTCCAAAACCACTTGCAAACCTGAAGCTCACATCTGAGATTAACTGAGAAAGTTCTCCTCTTCAGAGTTTCCATCTACTTTAATATTTAAGATGCAGCACAAAAGTTACAGTTTATGCAGTAGTACTGTGGAGTGAATTTTGTATTGATTTAAAAATTAGCCATTTTTAGCTTACTATTTTATGCATTAGAAAATGGCCTTAGCTTCAGTAGGAATGCTGTATATTATTAATATACATCATTAATTTATTCTTGGCATTGGGCTAGTAAAAGCAAATAATTCATTGCCCTGTCCTTAAAGTTGGACAAGTGAGATCTTAATAAAATTGTGATGGGGAGCAAAGTAATTTTGTAACAGATCTGTGATCCCACTCTTGTGTTTCTCAAACACCTCTTCCTTTGGGGGTTGCTTGCATCTCCAACTGGGTCAGCACCACCGTGGTGAGTCTGAAGGTGCAGCTGGAAGGTGGGGGTCTGATTTTTGGCACCCAGGCTGGGAAACCGAAATGGTTGTTAAGCAGCTGATTTGGGTTGTGTAAAAGGGGTGGGGTGGGAATCTCCCCTTACCTGGGACATCAACGCCTCACCCTCGTGTTCAGGAAGGCTGCGCACAACCCACACCGCAGCGGGGAAAGTGCCTGAGCCTGTGTGCAGCCAATCGGAGATGAAAAGTGCTTCTGCTTCAGGCAGGCCTCCAAGGCAAAGGACCTCAATTTCACTCCCTGTTCATATGCTGGTTTATTTATAAGCTATTAAAGATGTATAATGTGATTTTTTTGGAGCAGGCAGTGGAGCCTGTATCTCTCTGCTTCCAAGTGCATGGTCTGACTGACAGGTTATAGGCTCCTGCCTGCCTTTTGTGTCAGATCCTCCCATGCTGGACACTACAGTTGTTCCATTGATGAAAAAATTGAACCTTTGTAGGATATGGTTTAGCTAAAGCAGGGAGCAACACAACATATAGTTTGTTTTGACCTACTTTTTTTAAAAACCTGCAAGGAAACGCATCCTGGTAAATTGCCACCCTTTCTGTGCAGAGTGTTTCACGGGACACTGCTGGTAGCTGTATTCACACTGACTGGAGATGACATGATCTCCTCTGCCAGCCTTGTGGGCAAGTGGCGCTCACTAACTTAACAGCATTATTGGTTCAACTTCTTGCAAAAGAGCAACAATTTCAACATTAGATGCATATTCCTCCCCCTTTAAAATTATTTTGCTGCTCACAGCCTGCTTACTTATGGCATCCTCAAAATTTTTTTCTCTTTCATTGGTTTGCAGATGCAATTAAAAGGAAAATGTAAAGAGAGGACCTGCTGCATCTGAAGAATGTACCTGTTCTCTGGCAGGAATGTATTTCACACAAATGTGTGATATTGTAGCAAGGCTACCTGTAAACAAACAAAACAAACCACAAAAAACCCAACAAAAAGCACTCCATGGACATCATGATTCTTCTGAGTTTTTTGCTGAGGTCTGTTGTGGCACAGCTTTGAGGTGTGACATCTGGGTTGAACTGATGGTGCTTTCAACTATTCTGTCCTTTTTAGTTCAAGAAACAGAGCACCATGACAGATGGCATTATTTTAAAGGCTTGAAGAATGCACTGCACAAAATACTTAGAATTTAGGCATTTTGTAAATTGGTCTTTTAAAGTCTTTTCAGTCTGCTGCAGGATCCTTGGTATCACTTACAGCTGGACATATGACATCTGGAGAAGTGCTGCAGATGTGCCATTGAGAAGAGCCCACAACAGATCATTTTAAGCTCTTAGATATGAGGGTGCACGAGGCAAATATAGAGTATTACCATCAGTTGGTTTTATTGTTGGAAAAAGCAATTGTAGTAAAAGTTAGGGTAATCCCTGGTGTTCTGCTCCAAAGCCCCTTGAAGTCTGCATAATGACTCCATTGAATTTTAGCAGCCTTTGAACCAGGTTTCCCATTGTGGGATGGTACTGATCAAAACCCAGTGCTCCAAAGCTACATTCAGAAATCTCTTTCACTGCTCTCTTCCTTTTCTCCTGGCAGTTACAAACACTGATACAACCAGCATTAAGGAGGTTTTCTTAGATCTACTGATGAAAAGGACTGTCTAAGAGCTAGATATTATTATTCTGCCATCATATGTCAGGTTAGTGGGTTACAAAGTCTGTGCTACAGTGGGGAGTTAGCTGCCTTGGATGTCTGCATGAACCCACTTACCTCTACTTTTCAGCTATGATGATGGAGCTTTCCTTTTGAGGGGAAAAAAACTACAATAATCACTCTTTGACAAAGCTGAATAAACCCCTCGCCATTGCTGCTGCTTTGTCTAAATGCAAGAGCAATGCCCTGAAAGAGGTTTTTAAGTTTTAAAACTTGCCTTTTTGAAGACCTTGGGTCTGTTCAGAATGTGGTGCTGCAATAGGTATGTGCAAACCCCCAGCAGTGTTTGCTCTGCGACTATAAGGAGTCCTCCTGCTGACTGCTGCCATGTGTGCCCATGAGTGAAGGGACACACGCAAAGCACCCATTTTGTGGGGTGAGCAGTGACTTGAGATGGCCATTCACTTCCTTGATCTCCCAGTGTGGCTTTGGGCATGTCATTTACATTTTCAATGTCACCTCTAAAACGGGAAGAATAACTACTTTCCTAGACTGGTCCTGTGCTGCCTTCAGCAAGGATGCTCTGCCCAGTAAGTGCAGCACCAGGTTGCTGGTGAGGAAGCAGGCTGGAGACTGTCCCTGCTCTGGACATGCCTAGCGTGCTCCATGGTGTAGAAGAAGGGGATACAAATCTGCAGCACTGCCTTGCGGAGTTGCTACTTTCCACAAACCTGGCTGCGGTTCTCTGTATTGTGCAGTGCTTGAGCTGTCTGTGTGCAGCCTGATGGAATGCATCACTGGCTGTATTTCCATCACTGAACAGCAGGCTGTTAGCTTTTTTTAACTCACTTTCACGCTAGTGTTTCCAGTGACTTGGTGACACTTTGAAATGTGTTTTCCAATTTAATTGTTTTCACAAACCCCATTACTGGCTGACTGGGGAGCTCCCGTCCTGTACTTAGCAGCATTGCTTCAGTGCAGGTCTTCCTGAGGCTGGATTAAGAGAGCAGTGTACCTCTGCTCTCAAGCGGCAATTCCTCTCCTTGTTCAGTAATGTCTATGGGAAAATTCCCAGTCCTGAGCACAGGCTTCCTGTCTGCCTTTGCGCTGTTCACATCCTCCCGGGGGTCTTGTAGCTGTAATGTGTCTTTACCATTTCGGGGATAATTCCTGTAGAAAGTTATGAATTCCTCCCATGTTTTGTTCCTATAGGGGATGGAGGTGACCTGACTGAAAGCTATAGCTAAGCAGAAACAATTCAGACTGGCTTCATCAAATTTTCAGTTGGTCTCAAATACGTGAACAGCTGCAAAACTGGCATCTCCTTCCTAAAAATCACTATGGGTGAAAATACAGTTCATAGCAGACCTTGGCTCTCAGTTTGCTGCAATCATGCAGCTGGGAGTGGAGAGCAGTTTACGTATATGGGGAATGGCCCATGAGCAGCTAAATACTGTGCTGAGCTGTGCCCCTACAGAGACACCCAAGCCTATAGCATCTGCCTCTTACGTTAGACCTGCTGGGTAGGTACCTCCACACAAATTATACCCCCAGCCTGTCTGCACTGCGAGCACAGACCATGGGGGCTGCTGCTTTGGAGGATGGTATAGATGAGATGATACTGTGACTAGTTCTTTATTTACAGCTTCTCAGAGCATAGCAGACAGCATGTAATTAGAGCAATTCGCTCTGATCTTAGAGAAGAGAGCCTTGTCGATCAGTGTGTCAGAAAGGCAAGAAAGTACATGTCTGATGGGCTCTAGAGAGAGGAGATGATGCTTTTGGAGGGGGAAGCAGGATGTGTTTGCGTCTTGTTTTCATTATGGATGCAAGAGAAAATACTGCATTAGTGGGAAGCTATTGAACAGCCACTAACTGAAGCTTATTAAGCTGAAAGGGTTAGGAAGAGAATTGTCCAAAGAGATTTTTGGGAATGGGGAATGTAGAATTTGAACCCCCTCTGGAACACAGAAGACAGAAAGGACTGGGGAATAAAGCAAATGTGGTGGTACTTGTAAATGAAGCAGGTTTAGCCTGCAGCTGAACAGAGGGAGTGCTCTGGCAACCTGTGGGGGAGGTCACAAACTTGGTCTGAATTTTTGCAGGTGATCCCTATCTTGATCTTGTCTTTAATCCTATAGAGGAAGAAGAGCTGCTTCTGGTCTGGAGGCTGTTTTCATGGGTTCACATCCTGATGTCTGTGTTCCTGTGCTTAGTTGGCTTGTAGCTATTGCATTTAGCAGGTCTGTATTTGGCTGGCTGCTCCCGCAGGCTTTTTGTTGAGGATTTGTCAGTGCCAGACATAGTGTTGAACACAAAGACCCATGGATGCCTTGGAGTGCAAGGTTAGTGGAAAACATTATGTCAGGGCCTGGTGATCTCAGGAACAAGAGGGCAGTGAAAATGAGGGGGAGAAAAAAATTTATCAAGGTCTGCTAGGTGAAGAAATAGAGGGCTGAGAGAACCTCAGAGCAGAAAAGTTCTTTGGGAGGGCTGGGAATTGGAGAAGGAGGAGCCTGAGCAGGTTTGATTTATAGGCAGTAAAGACCTTAGTTTAGCTTCTGAGTCGCAGCTTTTTCTGTTTGCTATGGTTTAGCAAAGCATGGCTTGTATTCTTGCTACTCCTGTCTTTTATGTTAAATATGCAATTAGGAGGTCTGAATAAGGACCCGTGGGCTCTGAAGAAGTAAGCAAGTTGCTGCAGATCAAGTCTACAGAGGGGGAAAACTCCAGGGCAACACAGACTGAGGACTGCAGCCCATGTCCACCTGATCTGCCAGCCAGGGCTGCCATGAAAGCCCACTGAAGGCTTCCTGGGGTCCGAGTTTAGCATTTAACCTGTCCTGAGTTAAATAATCTTGATGGGGTTAATGGGCTTCAGTTCCATGGTGTGAAGTGCTGAAGTCCAAAGGTGGTAATAAAATAGGCAGTACGCAGAAGATGAGGGTGGTGGGACAGGGAGCTTGTGAGTAAGGCCAGAGCTTAGGTGCCCAGCAAAACTGAGGGCCTGATTTCCAAACACCAATGCCCTGGATCTCGTCAGGGTGCTGAAGTGACTCTCCTGGAGCTGGAATCACAGCCCCCAGCTTGCTGGTTTTGGTACCGCGCTGGGGGGTGGGAGACCCCAGCCAGCTGCTCCTGGCTTGGAGCTGGATGTGGGCTGTGGATCTTGTCATGGGTGCTGGTGAAATACTGTCCAATATGATAGCTTATCCTGAGATGTATTTAACAAAATCTGGCTCTAAATGTTACACTGACTCCCTTTGTCCTCTGATGCAAGTCGGGTGGAGGGGAGCAGGGCTGGGGGAGTCCCTACAACCCCTGGGCAGCAGTGGATGGGCTCCCTGGATCTCCCAGACATGCAGTGAAGGTGACAGCAGGCCATGTCCCTTTGGGGTGAGTATCTCCCTCTGAACCCTGCAGAGGTGTGTGGGTGCACACAGCTTGGTTTGAAGGGCAGGGGCCAGGCAGGGAGCTCCCCACTGCTGCCTCTGCGCTGCATCCTTCTTGCCCGAGAGCTAGCAAAAGCGACTTCTCCTCCTCCTCGTGCCTGGGGAGGTGATGCTGGGGTTGCTGGGCCCTTCCCTGCCTATTAGGCTTGTGGCTTTGCCAGAAATTACATCATTTGTGTTAGGCAGATTTCTTCATTAGGAAGCTTTCTAATCTCAGACATGAGCGACACATAAACCCTCCCCACCCCCCGAGCACTGAGAAAGCTGAGCTGCATTGCCAGTCTCTGCAGTACGCTTGGCTTATTTATCATTCATGGCATCATGTTTGTTTTATGACAAATGAACTTAATCACGATTTTCACAGTGGAATACACAGGAAAATATCGAGGATAACTGTAGCTGCAGGTATAGAAAACCAAATTTAATTTAGAAACTATGTGCAGGAGCAGTCTTAGCAGCTGAAGAATTGAATTAATCTAATAAAAAGACTTAGCTGTGTATAAATTCTTCATGCTGGAACAATAGCCCCATGGGATAGGATGGTGCTCAGATTCTGCATTAAACTTTTTTCTTGTATGCTTAATGCTGAACCAAATCATTATCTTTATTTGTTGCTGAAAAGTGCATTTGGGTGTTGGAAATATTCCCTCCTTCCCCTACCCCAACGTTGCACAGAGGAGGAGGGTAGGAATTGCAGATCATTTGTTAATGCTTTGCTCCATTGTGGTCTTAATCCCAAACAGATGGGCCAGGATGCTCTGGCTAAAGTTCTGTGTGAGCATGCTGACTTGCACAGAGCTTTCAATTTCCAGCACGGTGATGCAGAGACTGGGCCAGGGCACTGAGTGTGATGGTCATGCAGAAATGTGGTTCCAGAAATTTTAGAGCCTGAGAGTTAATTACTTCAGCTTGGGAGAGAAAGGGTCATGCGTGTAGGTGTGCATGCATATATATGCTTGCATACAAATGGATACGCTTTGGAGTAAAGTTTGGGTTTGATTCCTTGATATGGTATTTACTGGGTGGCTGTGCTTGCCAGGGAAACTCTGGTGACTGCTTGCTTGACCCTGACGGTGCTGTATGCTTCCAATTTCTGCATAATTTCTGACCCTTATTGGTATTTTTCTTCCTCTCATGATACCAGAGCAGAAATTATGATGGTTGAACCTGGAAGAATAATGCTTCAGAAACTATCCTGCTGCTACCAGTGTATTTTCATGCTGCTCCAGCCAAACAAAATAATAGCGTGAGCTGGCTGCACTGTGCTAAAATGCATTTCTGTGTCTGAAACATCTTTAAAGAGTGGCTTAAAGTACATAGCACTAAAGAAGAATTTAGGACAGAAAATAAACTTCCCAGAGCATGGCACCATCCTAGGCTCTCCATGAGATTTAGTGGCAGGAGGTGGAGAGCTTTCCTTAGGAGACTGTAGACAGTAATTTGTTCAGTCTAGCAAAATGAGAGCTGCATGGGAGTGATTGCTTCCTATAAATATTTTCAAGGGCCAAAAGCTGATGCTGACAGAAGAACTAATGGATGTAGGTTGGTGATGAACAAGCTTAGGCTGGAAATTTAGGAGACTCCTAAGCACCAGAGCAGTAGTGTCATGGAACAGTTTTCTAATGGGTGTAAGGAGTCAAAAGTCAGATTGTTTATTAAGACAGAGGATGATGTCTTGAAAAGGGCCCGGTGACAGTGTTCACCATTGAAGAGGAAGGCTCTGCTTTCATTACCCCCTTTCAACAGGCTGCCTTTCCCTTCCAGCAACAAAGGTAACTCTGGATTCCTGCCAAGTGGTGACAAGAAATAGGTTTATTTTTGAAGGGCTGGAGTGCTGGTGCGCAGAAGGGACCTTCAGCCATTTCCAAGGCTGGCAGCAAGCCTCAGATCTGAGATATCTTTAGGTGTGGCAGACTGTATTTGAAAGTCTGCAGCAGAGACCTCTCCCATATCTTAAACCCGTAAGGGATTTGTTTCTGTGTTGCCCGTGCTCTGCACAGCTTTGCATGGGATGGATGACAGAGGAGTGCCACAGGAGAGACTGATTCCTGTCTGGACACTTGCGTATTTTCCATTTTCTGCATAAGCATGATCCATTGAATTCACCAGAGCATGTTCCTCCAGCCCTCAAGCAGCACTTCTGCATCTTCACAGCCTCTGCTACTAAGCCACAGCCCTGCCTGGAGTCCAGCGCTGCTGCTGCATTTCCACCCAGCTTCACCGTCCTGACATCTCCCTGCATCTCTGGCCACAGGACACAGCCCAACCTGCTCACTTCATTAAAGCCATCCTTGCTGCAGTCAGGACCTCTGGGGCTCCAATCCCACAGACTTCAGGAATGGATCAGAACTGGGAAACCTACAAATTTGTAAGGAAGAGTCTGTATCTTTTGAAAGAGCAGTGAAGGGATTTGGGAGCCACACATCAATTTAATGAGTATAAACTGTGCAGGCACTCAGGCTCTGATGCACATTACTGATACTTTTAGTGTCTAGACTCTCAAGAGGATGCATCTCTGTCAGCCCAACTGCTATAAGAAGCAGTTGAGTAAAGTCAGATTGCAGATGCACAGAAGTCTTATTTTGTTTTTACCTCTCATGAAACTGAAGCCTCTATAAGTGCCATCTTATAAAATGTATCATTGTCCTACTTCATGTGCTTCCAGTTGAATAGTGCTGCATAATTTAGGTAAAATATAGCAGCCAAAGGGAAGGAACCTGTGGGTAAAGAGATAACTGAAAGATGGTTGTGTGAGTATTGTCAAACCTTGATTTAGCTCCTGTGTCTCAGCTCATGGTTGTCCCCAGCCACCTCTCAGGGAGGGGGACAGGTATTTTTCAAAGCACGCTGAACGTATGGTATAGTATGGTCAAATTGGACATGGCCAGGTGGGGTGGGACAGGCAGAAATGGCTTTGTGAATCTCCATGTGCTACTACTCCATGCAGAGTCACTTTCCCAACGTTGAGTTAGAGCAGCCTTGAGGCAAGTCTAAGTTATCTCAGCCTCAAGCAGCCCTAAGGGGATGAAACTGGAGCTGATGTTTGGTCAGACTCAATGCCTGCCTTCCTTGTCATCCTACCCAAGAAGGGATCAGTGGTTTATGAACTTCTGGGTTCTTCTTCCTATAACTGGATAAATCAACCTCAGTTGATGCTTATAGTGGGGGCAGAGCAGCTGTAATGTGGCAAGGAACAGGACACAACAGCTTATTTGACTGATTCAAGCACAGAGATGACACTGGGGGGGGGGAGGCTCAGCCTTAAATCAGCACATTTCTGCCTTAGCCTAATCCCTTTCCTGCTGCAGCCGTGTTAGCCAGCAGTATCCCAGCACTGCTGCTGAGGATGGCAGCATGACAGCACAGGGCAAAGTGTCCTGCCTCCCTGCTCCCTCCAGCAACGGGTCTGCTCCACCCAAGGTCCTTGCACCTGATGTGGAACAAAAATAACATCAGACTGGTGCTGCTGAATCTGTTGCAGGTTATTGTTCAGCAGACAGGTGCAGAGGGTGTGGGTTGGCCATGGTGCAAGGAGCTGCCTTGGTCCAGGCAGCAGGACCTGCACAACAGCTCACATGTTGAACATGTTGTTTCTCTGCTTTTGTGTACATGTTGCTCCTCATGCCCATTACTGCTCCAGGCTGGAAAAGCTCCTTTCTTGCAGGAAGACAGATAAAATGCCTGAGTCATGCAGGGCTTGCAACCAACACCTTCTTGTTCACTCCCAAACACCCTCTTCTTCAGGGCTGTGTGTGCATCTGAGAATAGCTCCTTGCCACAGCCTCCTCTGCAGGAACACAGTTGTTTATTCATAGGTATTGGGCTGCTGGTAGTTCTTCTGAATTTATTCTAAAAAGAGATTTGCCTTGTGCCTAGGAAGTGCCTGGCCCTTCCTCCAAAATGGAAGCAAGAAAAGCCCCTAGTGTGTTTTTGTACATGGTTAAAAATAGTGTCCCAGAAATGTATGATGGATAAACATGAATGAGGGAAGTGTAGATCAAATGTAGTAACTTTCAGACTGTACACACAGACAGGTATGTGTCTATCCTAGCATCTCTAAAATTTCTTCTGTCTCTTCTCTCCCATTTCATACCTCAGACTCTGCTTTCTTTTCTACCTCTCTTGTCCTTTGTTCACACAACTTTAATTCTTTTGCATCACTGCTCTTTCATTTAATTCTCACTCTGCTCTGCCTACCTCTTTCTCCACATCAGTGTCATTTTGCTCCTCTGCCTTCCACCCAACACATCCCATCTTTTCCCTCTCTCCAAATACATCCCTCTGTTCTTAGCACTGAGCTCTTTTCCCTGGTCTCCCTCTTGTCTCTGCATCCTTTTTGCTTCCATCTTCAGCTGTTTCCTTCTCTTCATCACAACCCAAAATCTGTTGGGGATGCTCTGCCCATGTAGCCCCTGGGGCAGGCAGGTGCCAAAGATCTCGTGTGCAGTTTAGCCACCTGGTACAGAGATGGCCAAAATCTATGAGTCAGCTTAAAAGATGACTTGAGAGCTAGCTAGAAGATACAGAGACTGGGTGAACTGGGATGGAGGATGAAGCATGTTGCATTGAGGTGATTACCTGTGGTTAGGATGGAAAAGCCATTTCTGCTCCCCCCCTCAAAGACCACTCTGACCTTGGTCTGTAGTTTTAGTGAGGCAGGTCCAGGCAGGAGATAGGTGCTCTCAATCCCCCAAAGTGGGGGCCTGACCTGGGTTGCCAGCACTGTTTGTGGCTTGGCAACAGGGATGGCAGCCAAGGGAGGTGTTCTATTTCATCTTGGATGTGCAGTCAGAAGTGGTTCACTGGAATAGTTCTTTACACTTGTCACCTTGGTCAAAAACTGGCATAAAATCCTAAAGCCTTTATTTGATGTATTTAAGTGGATGAAAATGCTGAAAATGAAGAGTCTGCCCATATGTTGTGAGTGCTTTACAGTGACAGACCTCAATGTTTATCCACATGAAGGCCTTTTCACACTGTGGAACAGTGTTAAATGGCTTCAGGGTAAGTGGAAGTCGAGCCAGTAAGGCTATAAATAGCCTGTTGGAAAGACTCTTCATGCAGTTTCCCATCCTCGACTTCCCTTATCTCTCCTGTTTCCAGTTTTTAAAGGAAGAAAACATTAGTTATTGTCTTTTGGCTATTTCAGATCAGGCTGGGAGCTGCATGGACCTCAGAAGCCCTTTTTGTGTTCCAGACCCATGGCTGATGTGTACATCTGCTGTCCTCATGGGCTGTAAGAGATGCAGCACCCGAGGCATGTGACATTTGGATAAGAAGACATCAAATGCTATTTTAAACTTCCTAATTCATAGTGGAAATCCATTGCCTAATGAATTAATCGTATTTCACTGCTGAAATCTAGTTTTCCTCTTGGAAGAAGAGTTTAGTGAAAAGAATGTAGTGACTTGTGTTTTAGAGCAAGGTGCAGCCTGGTTCTTCCTTCATCCAGTCTTCTCTGTTCATCCTCAGCCCCGCACTGGCTTAATTTCATATTTGCTAAGGAATGTCCACTGTTCTAACCATTCAACATCAGAAAAAAAATGTTGATGGTTCTTTTCAGTAGAAGGGAAATGTTCTGAAAGGTCTACTGCAAAATTGAATCTCTGCAGGGTCATACTCTAAAGTCTTGTGAACAATGGAGGGGAAAGGGGCACAGATTTTCCTTGTTTGCTTGGGCTAACAAAAATACCTGTTGCCTGCATTTAAACTGGAGCATATTTTATTCATTCTCTTCTGGAAAAATGTGTAAGCAAGTTGCTGTGAAGAAGCAGCTTTAAACAGCAGCTGCCTTGAACAAGTTGGGCAGTTGGAAGTGGGTGCACACACAGCTCAGTGCGGCAACTGAAAGAGCTGGAGAAAGATAGGGCATGGTTAATCCACTGCACAGATCATCTGGTGTTGGAAGCTATGGGGAACAGGAAGCTCTGCAGGCAAAGACGGCTGTTAACCCTGCTGCACAGCTCCTTCCAGTACATGGGATTTTGGGACAGTGATTTCTAGTAATACTCAATAGGATGTTACTATGGCAACTGTACAATGTGGTGAATAATTCCATGGGCTTAAATCCAAAATGCTGGGAGCAAAGATGGGTCTGGGTGTGATTTAGGACTGCCCGTGAACTTTGGTTGTGTGGGTGCTATGCTGAGGCGGTTGGACTTGGGAAGAGGATAAAAGATGCTTCTGTGACTCTTAAGGGAGCTGCAGCCTGTTAGGGGCATCTGGGGGG
>NW_010098414.1:62798-105758 GCF_000699245.1 Pterocles gutturalis
CACCCTGCAGGGTCACCCTGTGCACCATTGTGCCTCTGCTTCCATGAGGGACCCTGATGCACAGAGTTACCGTTTCATATTCAAAGGTTGTTGTAAACCAGATCTGACACTTAGCTGCAAGTCAAATTAAATTGATTTGACCTAGAATGATTGTTACTGGTTTGTTTTTGTGTTTCACTTTTAAAAAAAAATCATTAAAAATCTGTTACAGCTCTCTTCCAAGCAGAATTACTTCCCTTTAATGTTCTCTCTTGCCAAACTGAAGAGTATCTTATTTGCCCAGATTTCATCTGAAGTACTTAATGTAAAAGAGGCAAAATTAGGCTATCAAGAGCGGTGCCAGAAAAAGACATCTGGGACCCACCCCCAGGGCAGAGCTGGAGTTCATTCCCTGCTAAGGCCCATCCAGACGTGCTGTAATGGGGAGATGGTATATGGGCACACCCTGTGCCCCCTGTTCCACTCCTCTTCCCTTTTCCATCAAGAAATACACCTTGACATGTAGCCTAATTTTATATCTTAACTTCAAGCCATTGCTTTTTTTCCCTCCCATCTTCTAAGACTGTGACTAATTCCCTCCCTTCACTTACCCTGGTACCTTGAATGTATTTATAGACTGTGATCTTGCTCTCCCCCTCCCTTCTCCTCTCCATACAATATAAATTTATTTCCGTTATTCCCTCCTCCAGACTGGTCCCAGGTGTCCTGCCCTCCAGTACTTATGCCACCAGCATCTTCTATAGCTTTTCTACATGCTTCTGTGCTTTTCCTAAATGAGGAAAACAACCACAAAAATATCTGTCTCCTGGTTCATCCCTACCAGAGGACAAGGTACAGATAAATACTGGGAGTCTCTTCTCCCTGCCATGCCAATACCTCTGTGGGACCGTGTCTGTTTTACATTGCAGGGTTAGTCCCCGAGCTCTTATTTCTTTTGCTGTCTGTTCCTGGGCTGCCTCTTGCCTCTTTTCACATCCTGCCTGGATCCTTAGGTGTGTTCAGTCTGCAGCACTGCACACACCCTGGCCCTCCGGCCTTCTGCCCAAGGGAAACATGCTGCATCCCTGAGCCCAGTGTCCTCTGCTGATGCATTTACACTGCCCTGGCTGAGGTTTTTAATGCAATGAATGAGATTGGCCAGCATCTGATACTGCATGTGAACAACTCCAGGACATCTTAGTGTCTTCATTCCCTTGTTAATGCTCTGTCCATTTAACCACTTTCATGTTTTGAGTTGATAACTGGAGAGGACCGAATGCTGAAATTACAATAGAAAGTGAAGGTTCCCACACTCACCACTTTTCCTTTGTTTCCTAACACCAAGCTTATAGCCAAGAGGACTATTAGTTTTTTGTTTTTTTTTTTTTAAATTTATTTTCAAGCACAACTTAATGCTTTGTCTTGACTAGTAGTCATGTTCTTCCAAATGTCTTCTGTCTCCCTCACTGTCATACACTCTTAAAATGGGCCTTTCCTGCAAGACACATTGCTTCACTTGTCCTGAACTTTTCTGGATGTCCCCTTCTGTCTCTTTGAAAACACAGCAGAAAAGCTGCTTGTCATATTTGTTTTTTCTTCTTAGCCATGTCCATCATTTTGGCAGGTGAATAATTTTGAAGGTGAATCAGCAATATCTGTAGAGATGTCCTGTCCTGAACTTTATCTAGAAACTGCTTTCTTCTCAGATGCAGTGCTGTACCTGATGTATCTGCTGGGATGGAAAGGTCCTTGTTCATGATGATAGCTGCAAGTCTGACTGTCCAGTAGCTTCTTCCAAAAGTAGCTCATGCTAGAACCTGAAGCAGGAGAGCTGCTGTGGAGGGCATGTATTTGTCCTGTCTCCCCAAGCAGGAGCACCCATACTTGTAGCATTCGAGAGTTACTTGTGTAACTACTCTTAAAAAGCTTCAGTAGTTTAGAATTTGAAACCTCCCTGAGCTGAATATGAAACTACTGCAGTGCCTTCTGCCTCTTCAAAGGTCAGGATGGCAGCAAAGTCAAGATATTTTCAGGTTTGGAGTCTTGGATGTTTTACTGGGGGGGGATGTTCTTTGGGGGAAAACAGACCTCCCTATAATTGAAAAAGCTAATTTTTCATTGCAGCTTTTAATAGAAATCTGGCAGATGTGGGTGAGGCAGTGGTGTGCAATAACCGCATCACAAGACCTGCTTCAGCAGCACCATCAGTACGCAGATGGGAGGTCAGGCAACGGAAGAGAGCAAGAGGAGACCTCTCTGCTCCTGCCTTTCACTGCAGCTTCCACAGTTACCTGGCAGCTGACCCTTCCCGTGCGGCAGAGACTCTGGGAAAGCTGCATGAGGCATCATGATCTCGTAATTATCCCCAGCTTTTCACTTGCGAAGCCAAACACCAGGCTGTGCTGCTGAATGCAGAGAGACGCTGCTGTCAGAGAGGTTGATCCTAGCGCTGCTGTCAAGCTGCTGCCCCCCTCCTGCTTTAATAACACACCGTAATTCCAGCAAATGGTTGGTTTGAATCAAGGTTGCTCCACCACAACCTGAAAAGCTTTCAGCAGTGCAGCCTCCACTGTCTTTAAATCTGCAGAAGACTCTGATTTAGCCACCAACTCTGACTGCAGGGAGCTGGGTTCCCTTGCAGACAGCAGAGGCATGACTGCCTTGGCTTTTCCCCACTCTTCCAGAAAAGCAGTGATCGGCAGCTGGCCTGCCCTAGAGCAAAGCAATTGCCCCCATCCCTGCCCCGCTGCCTGCAGCAGGACAGAAGAGGACTAGAGCCAAAGACACCCATGTCTTAGGTTTCCTTATCCCACCAAACAGTGGGTAAGTCTGCAGTGCTGCATGGTGTGCACGTATAGAGGGGAGAGGAGCTGCTCCTTTCCCCCAGCTCGGGTTATCCAGGAGTGAGGAGCTTGTGGATGACACCCAAGGTGTCTGTGAGAGGTGCCCAAAGACAAACCAGCCTGTTGACCAGGCCCTGGGTCACCACGGAGGTCCCACATCACTTTTGCAAGCCTTCAGGCTTTGCAAATGCAAAGAGAACAAGAGCTGCCGAGTAAGGAAGGAGCGGGAGCTTCTCCTGGGCTTTCAGGGAGCAGAACAGTCCAACCGACCTGTGCTCCTTGAAATCTTAATCATACACCTGCTCAGAGTACAAACTTCGGGCTTGCTGGCTGGTCTCCTGGGTGTGCAGATGTTTTTGGTGTCACGTATTCACAGTCAGGAGATGGAGTGGCTTGTGGTTGTATCTGTTCTTTACTCAAGTAGAGTGAAGGGTGAGACTCTAAAAATGTCCTTCGGGGAAGTGAGATGTCTGGGGAGGATTTTTCCTGTCTCTGCTTGGAATAAACTCATCTTTTACAGGGGAAGAGACATAACAGCAGGTAAATAAAGGAGAGACCTTGAAGGCAAGGACATTTATAGCATTAGTTATAGCACATATGGCCCAATCCTCCTTAAGCAGAAGCTGGAGCCAGAGGCTGATGCTGATTTATGACTGCAGTGGCTCTGCCCCACATTCTGCACTACTTTGAGAGGATTAACTTTTGAAAACTTTCAGTTGACTTTCAGATGCACTCTTGGTGCCCCCACCTTCTAGAAATAGCGGGAAATCACTTAACACGCAAGTAAACCACCTTAGCACTTGGATCAGAGCCTGCTGCCTCACCTGCCTCAGCAGAACCTCTGTGTTTCTCTCTTTTTTTTTTTAATCTTTTCTGCCACTGCTCATATTTCCTCACTCCTCCTTGATGTTGTATATTCTGAATCCTACAAAAAGCTATAGAGTCTTTTCTCCTAATGTTTCTATTGCTGCCAATAAAGGTAGTCATCAGGAGCCAGCATTTTCTGGTCCTCTGGCCTTTCTGGCACAGGTCATGTTGTGATGGGAAAACCTTGAGTGAAAAGAGAGATGGTGATTTTTGAGCTCTGTCTCTTGGCCTGCGTCAGCCTCGTGCCGCCGTGTCCTCTGTGACCTAGATTTTCCTGCTGTCTCCTGGGCATTGGATTTTATCTTGATTTGTGGCTGGTAATGTCTTGTCTTCAGACTCTATTTGTTGGCTCCCAGGGCCTCGTACTTCCTTCCCCACTGACAGTTTTATGCAGGTGTAACTCTAGTGCCTTTGGTAGAGTCACTCCTGATTTACCCCATCCCTCAGTGCCTGACAGCTGGTTTTCTCCCTGAATTACCAACCCTGACACATCACTGTCGGTGTTATGCATTGTCACAAAATTAATTTTCCTCTCGAGAGCCCTCAGTGATTTCAGCTGAACTTCATTGTTGCTCTGTTTCCCTGGAAGATTCCTTCTGGGGGGGCTTCAACCTTAGGGGATGGGGAGCCAAGTGCAAGGTGACCCCTTCTTCCCTTTTTCTCATTTTTAATAACTGGATTTCCATGAGATGTTGCAGTTGGGTATAAGCGGCACAGAGAAAACTCAGCAGTCCCTCCAGACGTGTATCAAATTCTTACTCAGAGACTCCTACTTCAGCAGAAACCCTTCTCCAATGCTGGCTTTTGCCTCCCTGCTGCTGAGCCCTCTCTCCCTACGCGTGGAAGAGCCTGGAGCTGTAGGGCAATGATTTCTGTCCCGAGTTTATCACAGCATCAAAAGCAGCTAGCGTTGGCATTTCTCTCTTTGCCAGGCTGAGTTTGAATCTGCAGCTGCATTGCCTTACAGCAATGGTATGAAGCTGAATTTATAAGTAACTGGGAGTCAGAAAAGGTGGGGATGGAAGTGCAGGAGGTGCCTGCGGCAGAGCCCTGGGATAGAGGCTGGGCAGGGGCAGAGGGTGTTCCTGCAGCGGGTATTGAAAGACAGCCTGGTCTGAGTTTGGAGAGTGACTGACTGCTTTGTAGCAGTCTGAGGGTAAAAACAGTGAATAGCTGAAGTACCCAAATCATGTCTGAAATGGGATTTAGGTATTTTAGAACATAAAGACAAATGAGACTCAGCCAAACACATCCAGATTTAGTGAGATGGTTTGGTGTCTAGTGCTCTAAAGGGAGCTGGGCCCCGTTTCAAGTCATTGAAAAGCATGATTTAGGTGCTAATGCACTTAGTGCTTCGAGTATTTTTGTTGTGGGACTCAGTGGAGTTTGATTATTCTGGGGAAATGTGACTATAGTGAAATACGAATGAATTATTCTTCTAAGTGGAGTTTAATCATCCTTAGCATAGTGCATGTGATAGCATTTTAGGCAGTACCTTAGTGTCGCTGAACCCTACTGATCAATCATGTTACTCCTGATGATACTACCACAGGAGTGAAAACATGCTTTTTTTCCTGTATCAGATTTTTGTTAAAACTTACTAAATGATGTTTGTATCCTTTTCTGATAACTATGAAGATCTGCTGCAGCTACACTTCTAGCAGGAGCATTTGCAACTTTACGCATGTTTTAAACCATTCTTGTGCTCCTTGCAAGGCAGTATTCTTCAGTGTTCACGATTTTTCATGCTGCCTGGAGCACTGAGGAGGGCTGTCACAGACCTTATACCAGGGTTGTACTGCCAGGTCAAATTGGAGCTCTCTGTGACCATTTATTGAAGCAGAAAGCCTGGAGGGTATGTAGGGGTGGGAACTGCTGAAGCATTTACTATGGGTTTGCTTTGCACACCAGCTGGTTGGCTTTGGGGAGCCTGCTGAGCATCCCCTGTCAGATGCTGTGAGCTCTGTGGATGTCCATGGGAGCTGAGGATATTCAACATTACCAAACCAAGCCCTGCTTCTCTGTTTGACTTGGCTTGGTCTGGGCAGCATCACGACACCCACAGTGACTATTAAGCAGCAGCAAAAAGATGGACCCTGGTAGTTTTTCAGAGCAGCGCTGGCAGGGAGATGATAGCTGTTGTGATGCAGAGTTCGTGACAAAATAAAAGATGCTGTTAATAGCCTGCCGGGATGATGGTGCCCGCAGTGCAGCGCGTCCTGTGTTCCCCAGAGTGGATCTGTTTTAATCTTATTGAAAGCTCATCAGTGTTTCCTACGCATCCCTCCTGCAGCCGAGACTGTAGCACTCAGCAGCTGAGCCAGGGCCTGATTTGGGCCCACATGCTTTTCGGAAGAAACCAGAAGTCAGCTGGCGCGACAGAAGAAACCCCCAGGCAGGGTCTTGAGAAGCCACGTGGAAGGACCATGCTCCTGTGTAACATGATGGTGACCTGACACCAGCTGCTGGGGGGAGTGTCTTGACCAGACAGCCCCCAAACTGAAGCTCCTGAAAGGGTTAGGGCCTCCAGGGGCTGGATCCTGGAAGCAATTTTTCCCCACCTCCAGCCTCTGTGCCTGCTAGGAGGTGATGAGTTGCTAAAGGATGCTCATCCTCAGCAGCCAAGGGTTTTGGGGGCTCAGATCCCAGCTGCCCCTTCCCCCTATATTTAGCACACGGACGACTGAAATGAGGGAGCCCTGGAGCTGGAAACTGCAATCCCCACTTACAATAGACAGCTAAAGTGCTGGGGCTGGAGGCTGTAGTACCTCATATCCTCGCAAACTGACCTGGAGGAGGGATTTTACATGCATCGAAACATATTAACTTGTTTGAGCTTAGGACTTGCTTTCTGTCTCAGGCTGGATGAATCGGAGGTCACTCCAATTAAGTCAATGGAGTAACCAGAGTACAAAGAGAATCAAGCCGGGTTTTTCCACCCTGTCCTTCTGCCCTCCTACCTGTGTAGGAGACAGCAGCTGCCTCTCTGCGTGGCAGCATTTCCTCTGGCTGCTGCGTGATCTCAAGGGCAAGGATGAATAACTTGCACGGCTGACTCACTCCTGTCCCCAGGAGCTAAGGTGCAGAGCTGTCAGCTGCTCTGAGACAGCGGGAAGCAGGCTTCTTGCAGCTCTGAGTTTCCCCAACATGTTCAGGACCCATGCAAAGAACGAGGGGGAAATAATAGAACAGGAGCATGTATCATTCTGATACATCCAGTTTACTTATAGCATCTGTTGTGCAAATTAATCCCCACATGACTCTCGGAGTATGACCATTCACGTTTGTGAAATCTGTGACTTGCAGAGTTATATCTTTCCTGCAGTCACGATCAGGAGAGTTCTGGAGGAAAAGAAGTTGCTAACCTGTAAAGTGGGTTTGCAAATCCTGAGCTAAAACAACGAGCACCATCTCCTGGCAGCTGGAAATAGCTGGCACTGCTGCCAGGGACGCACCCCTAGCGCAGTTCTCTTGCACACAGCTTGCTGCTCTCTGCGTCTAACCTGGAGCATCTGAAGGTAGGGGAGCTCAGGGCTGACAGCTGGCTCTGGCTAATCCAGGGGAGACTGGGAGCTGGTTTAGTGGTATCCACAGCATGGTGATACCTGTACTTGGCATGAGGGGTATCAGATGTTTGGGTTTTCAGCTCCCCTTGAGTTTGGTGCTCAAGTACTTTTGAGGTTTGCCTGGATATTGAAGTGTCTTGGGTTTTAAAGTTCATGGTGAAGGGTCTTGTAAAATCAAGAGCGTGGCTCCTAAGTGGTACTCTCAGATATTCCTGGGAGTAGCCGGCCTACTTTGAAGCATTGTACCAGCAAAGGACTTCTGGAAATCTCTGGAGTGTTCCTGAGGTTTTTGGTTAGATTTGAAAATTGAGCAGAAAGGAAGAAACAGCTTGGTCTGGATCGAAGAAGATGTTATGCTTTGAATTTGGAGATAGACTTGGGACTGCTGGTCCATTGGGGTACTGTAAGGAGATGTGGAAAAGTAATAAAACATTGAAAGACTGTATAAAAAGACTAGGGATGAGAACATAGTAAGAAGCAATATAATACAAATTTTTAAAAGGGAGGTAACTGAGTTGGGAAGCTATAAAGAAGCAATGAGACATCACACATTAGGGTCAAAAGAATAGGAAAAGTCTTTCCCTTTTTTTTTTTCCCTTTTAAGGATAAGTTAGAAATAAAAAGAACCCAATGTCAAACACAGGCTTGTTGCTACTGGCAGATGCCAAAATTGTAAGTTTGGTACAGAAAAGGTAGGACTGTTTAATAGCTACTTTTGTTGTGTATTTGGGAGAAAGCAAGATGCATCTATCTGATGGTCATGGATGAACAATAAAAATGAAGGACAGGCTGGAATGTAAGTTTCTGAGGTTGGGCTGGGAAACAAGGTTTGTGCTGGTCATCAGAGAGGAGCCTGAACTATGGTTTGCTTTCCAGATACAGATGTTTAGGTGGTGGCAAGGTCTGGGCAATGGGACTCTCCTGCATCACTGTCAGGTGCAATGGCAGCCCATGATGGCTCCTTGGATTTAGATAGTCAGCCTTGCTATGAAATCAGACTTTCTAGGGGAGAAGGTAATTAGGGAGAGGGTAATTATCAGATAAAAATCTTGGCAAAGTGCTCAACCACCTCCTTGAGCCTTTAAGACAGTATAGGATATCTTTTTAAGAACCAGGCTGTGTGATCTGATCTAAGTGTTCCTGCTCCGGCAGGGGGATTGGACTAGATGATCTTTCGAGGTCCCTTCCAATCTCTAACATTCTGTGTGTGTGTGTCTGTGTGTAAGTGCTGAAGGGAAGTCACTGAATATCCCTGAGCTCTGTGGTACCTTCAGGGGTCCTGGATGAGAGCAAAGCCACTGTGCTGGAAATTGCTTGTTGCTTGGTTTTGGTTTCTTGTTATCTGAAATCTCTGGATGACACCTAAAGGGTTCTAGGACCTGGGAGTGCCATGTGGCCTGAGAAACCCTCTAGCTTGGGGCCAAATAAGAGTGCTCCCCTTGTTTATGGGACTTTGCTCAATATTATCTCTAAATTACTGAAGGTCAGGGACTGTCCAAACAGGACAAGGTGGACCCTGTCACCAGGAAGCTGTGATGTGCACGGACAGGGGAGAGAGCTGGGGACCCCCTGCTCCTGGGAGCGAGCAGCCCTGCAGTGCTGGGGTGGCTGGTAACAACTCCTGAGGCTCAGTATCCAGAGCAAAAGTCAGAGACAAATATTTAAAAGACTTACAGGAATCTGCTGGAAGCGGCTTGCTCACACTGTTCTGCTTTTGTCTGAAAAGGTCGCTGAAATCTTGATTCCTCCAGTTGCAACCAAAGATCTTTCCTCTTCTGAGTGCAGCATCAGGCTGTAAAAATAGTATCATCTAATTAAAGATTAGTTCCCTCTCTGCTGAAAAATTAATAATTCTGATGAAATCACTGACACACAATAAATACTGAACTTCGCGTTGCGAGGTTGCCAGCTGTTCTGCAGAACTGAAGTTTCATGTCCTTCTGTGTCAGTCTGTCTGTGCCACTGAAGGACACCAGAGTTGTATGTGAAGATAAAGAAAGGCAGGTTAATGTGGAAGCTGGTTATTTTATTGAAAACTGAACACAATATTCTGAAGTGGTCAATTTTAAGAAGACTGAGCATACTGTAGTTGGGGAAAAAAAATCAGTTTTATTTAAATTAGCTGGTTTTCTTTATCTGTTTTCCTCAGATGACTTTTTGTTTCCTCTTCCCAGTGTGCTGCAGCAGTTCAGCTTGCATGAATCCAAATTGGGCTTCAGCTGCCTTTCTTAAATTAAGAGTTCCTCTGCATGGAACCAATGATTTATAAATTATTTCCTGTGTCAATTGATAAATAGCTCTAAATCCAGTGCTGTAGGAGAGGATTTTGGGAGCACTCACTCTCTTATTCTGAGGAAACAAACCAGTCATTTTCAAATTTTGTTTTTCTCTACAGTTGATGAAAACACATGTAACTTGCTGAGCATCTCAGCTGTGCTCGAAATGATTGAATTAGACCCATTACTTCTTAGCTGGTTGCAGGAAGTGAAATTATTTCCCGAGGGCTTGTATTACAAGAAAACACGACTGCTGCTCTCAGGCACTGAATAGCTTTGCTTTACCTGAATTGGCAGGCAAAGTTTTTGGGCACATTTGAGGGAAATTCAGATTAGAACACCCAACCCTTTGTAACAAAGGTAAATTCTGATACTGCCATCCATTACCAGTGCTATTCAAGGCTTCTGCTTCCCACGGATATTGAACTAAATAAACTTAAAGTCAGAGAGGGCATTGCTTGATCACCAGGCTCTGAATACACTATTCTTCGGCAAAAACCTGCTCAGCTATCACAGGTTTCCGTGTCTTTAATAGCCAGCCTACTAGCTGATAGATTCACACTTCCCAAATAAGAGGCAGTTTTACCAATGACTTTAAATAATTTCCTGGGGAAATAGAGTTGCATTAAATCCTAATAATTAGGCAATTTCAGCTGTCTTCAGTGCTTTTGACTCTGTGGATGCCTGGAGAGTTGGGATCCCTCTATTTCCTGCTGATCTCTCTACTCACACTTGCGCATGGACATGCTCACACACCCTTTAACTCTTTGTCTTTGCCCTGAATCCTGGTAAGAAACACATTTTCTGGTTTCACCATTATTTGCAAAACCACTGCACAAAAAGAAAAAAAGGTTTATGATCAACAGTGAGTCTATATTAAATCAGCTCTTGTGTTAACATCTGCTACAGCACTGGGTTTGTACTGCTTGAAAATGTGATGTTTCTTTCAGTGACTACTTCAGGGTTATTTTTTCCTTTCTGAAAATAACATAAAGAATAGGGTGATATTTTCCCAGGCTCTCTTTATCACAGTGGCTCTCCTGGCTTGTCGTAACTCCTGCTATGAAGCACTGGACACAAATGCATCAGAAACCCTTTCATTGCTCTATTGATCAGCATCACTAAGTGCTGCAAATGCATCTGGCTTACCTATGCTGTGGGCAAAGCAGAAATGAAAGCTGCAAACAACATCCATGAATATTGGTTTGAAGGCAACTTCAATCTCCTTTGACCATGTTTATGCTCCCTCTTTACTAGCAATTGTGGGATATTTGTAGAAATGGGGTTTTGCTCACTGATGGTTTTGTGCTGGTGCATTTTTCATGAGGACCCAGAGCAGGAAAGTACTGCACAGGCATCTTAATCGGGTCCACAGCCACTCGGAATCAATGGGAATTTTCCAGTGAATTTGATGAACTTTGGACCAGGCTCAGTAGGCACCGAGGAATCACCTAACCAAAGAGCAACCCTGAAACCCCGTGATTTAGACAGCCACTCACCCAGCACAAATAGTAAATTACACACAGCAGATACTGGCAGCAACAGGCATGAATAGTCTGTAGTCAGCAATTCACAGCCTGAAATATGTTGGCATAAACAATGCATCCGATAATTCCAGCTAACCAACATATCTGTGAAAATCCAAGCCTGTTTATGGGTAATTTTCAAAAAGGCAAGTTCAGCAAGAAAAGTATTTGCAAGAAAAAAACCCTGTCCCTTTTTGCTTACTGATAATTTAGAAATGTTTTTTGGGTATGAGCCGCCCTTGCTTGGCACTGAATGACCTCAGGTAGGACCTGATGTGGGTGCTGGGCAGCCCAGCTTAGCCCTTTCATTCTGCTTTGGTTTCTCTGTGCTTTTCCACTGAGGATCCATTCGCAGTGAAGACAAGAGCTGCCTGTAGTGAGTTACAAAAGGATCTTGCAGTCCCAAGTGAGCTGGCAGGAAAACAGAACGTGAAATTTAGAGTAGGTAAATGTAAAGTTATATAGATGGAGGGAAAAATCCTCCCAAATTTACATGTGTAGGAAGAGTCTCTGCAGTGACCCTCACCACTCTGAAACAAGATTTTGGCTTGATCATGAATACTTCTATGAGAAGTTCAATGCAGTGCTCCATAGCAGTGAGAAGAGCAAATTGAAGGCTGGGAATGACTGGGAATAATAATTTTCACATGCCAGCTACAGCACCCCTTTCTCTGTGCTCTTGTATGGCAAAGGCAGCTGCAGTGAATCCCCGGCCATGGGCTCTCAGGGTGTGGGGATGGAGCTGCTGTCAGCATTGTGTGTGCAGTAAAAGATTAGCAGTGAGGGCTGGCCGGGGACCAGCAGCACCCAAAATCAGTGAGGATGGACATGCAGGAACACATAGTGTAGGTAGGCTGGAAAGCAAGGTGTGGCACTTTTGGGTTGCTTTTTCCCTGTGCTACCAGGTTTCCCCTTGTAAAATGAAGAACATGCTGTTCCCACCCTAGAGGTGGCCCAGGAAAGAGAAGTTGTTTGCAAGTCACCATAGCACTGAGCGATGCAAAAATATGGATGAGGGAAATGGTCATTTTGCCTTTGTGCAAGGCTTGGGCTGTGCACGTCAAATCCAGCAAAGCCGTGCAGTAAAAAGCCTGCAGCTATGCACTGAACAGGGTTAAGGGGAGGAAAAAATATTGCTTCAGGGCTCACTAAATGAGCTGCACATGCCTAATGCATGGAGGGCTGTGGGAAAAAAAAAATGGTTGTAGTGGTATCTAGAGATGATATCCTTATGTATGTGCAAAGAGAAAGAAAATAACCAAATCCAAGTAGCTCAGGATTTTTCCAGCTGATTCTTTACAGCTTCTGGCTTTGCAGCTGCAGCAACGTCTCTTTAATATTACTGTTAAATTTGCATTGTGCGTGGTAGCCCAGGGCATAGCACATAAGGAGCGGGTCAGGAGCTGCACATCCCTTGCAGGGCGATGGGCAGAGGTCGGAGAAAGCCAGCCAGCCAGCCTCTGCGGTGCAGCGTGCATCAGCGCACCAACAGTTAACAGGCTGCTGCCCTCCTATAGGCACCAGCTTCTGCAGCCATCAGCTTTGTTTCTCTACAAACACACTCCCCCAGCCCCCATAAAAATTCGTCTCCCCAGCTCGTGCCTCCTTCATGGGGAAACTCGCCGTTCCTGTCATCCAGCTGTGCTTTACATTAATGCTGCAAATAGAGGGTGGCCATCATTTGTCATTTAATTAGCGACATCCCCAGGATCTTGAAGCACGGCAGAGGGAATTAGAACCGGTGTATGAAGATGATGCATGGGCGTGGGTAGAGGTTTAACCACTTTCATGCCGGCATGCTTTGTAGATGATGCACACAGGATTCGGCTTTCTGGACATGTGGAAATCACTAAATGTGGATGTTTAGTGTCTGCCCTGGTGTTTCATAAATTTAGGGTGATTATTGTTAAAAGAGAAAATGAAATCTAAAGCTGCCTACCAACATTCTGTCCAGCAGATTTTTTTTTTCTTAATTAAAACTTTTCTTTGAGTGAAACTCCTCCATTTCTCTGCATTAAAAAAATAACCTTTCTGCTCAGGATTGGTTTTTTTATTGGACATTATATGTTTTTAAGGATACTTGGCGATGAGCCCCTGAGGCAGACTGTGAGGGAAGTTGTGGCATTGCCATCACTGGAAATTTTTATGCACAGGCTGGGCAAACATTGGCCAGGAACTGTTAGCAGCTATCAGGATCGTTATAGCTATTTTAAGATACAACAGCAGCTGGAAGTCTACTCTGACAGATGTGCCACTATGTTGCCCAAGGGTATAGTACGAGACAGTCCCAAAGAGCTTGCAAACAAAGCCAAGCCTGGTGCACAAACTGAATCTAAAATCAGCAGGGAATGAGTATGGCTTTGCAGAAGGATTGATGCATGCTGTCACTTCTCTTCACTTTGCATTGTTTTTGTGTCTTTGCTTTAGGTGTCACGGCCTCATCACATCTCTTTGACTATGGCTCCACTGCCAACGGGAGTGACAACTCCTTCTACACCTCTCTGATCTCCGACGTCCATTACACCACTCCGCGGGACTCCACCTATTTCACGGGCATTTAACAGCAGGAAAATAGCCCCATTCCCTGCTCAGGCAGCACAGAGGGCTTTAAGACGCTGGGGCATCCTGTGCAAGATGTGACTGGGTTTGAGTCTCATGGCTTGTTTAGCTCAGATTCGGGAATAGAGATGACTCCTGCAGAGTCTACTGAAGTTGACAAAACCTTAGCAGATCCCATGAAAGTAGAAGCTTATAAATACATGGACATAAGTAGATCAGAAGAAATAAAATACCAAGAAAAACAAGACCTGGACTCTGAAGATGAGAGTCCAAGCCTTATCGATAAGTACCAAGGAATACCCACCAGAAAGCTGAAACTCAGCGGACGGCTTTGGAGGGCACGAAGGCAGCCAAAGAGCAGGGCCCACTTGAAGACACAAGATCTACTGATCAGCATGGTACCTCCGTGGTTACAACCCCCGTCAAGATCACACTCACTGAGATAGAAAGTGTAGGGGAAGTTGCCAGCAAAGAGTCAAGCCCGACTCAGCCGGCCACTGGCCTGAAGCCAAGCCATGAGGTGGTACCAACAGTGACCGTGTCAGAGCCAGAAGATGACAGCCCAGGGTCTGTCACACCACCATCCTCTGGCACAGGTAATGCTGCCATGTGGTGTAGGTTTTTTTGCTATTCAGCGAGTGGTTGCAATTGTAGCCCTACATGCTAGAGAATTATTGTGGGTTTGTAGGGTGGGTCTAAGGGGGTGCAAGCAGATGTTAATGGGCCTCCATGGCTGGAGATGTTTCTGCTCTGTTCAGACACCACTTTGCATTGCTCAGCTGAAGGGGGATGCTCGGGGTGGGCTGCCCTTTCTGTAGGTAAGAGGGAAAGGCAGGGCTGGGGATGCACAAAAATCAGTTGCCGAGAGTGACTCAGGAACAGGGCTGGGGTCAGATCCAGGCTTACTGAGCCAGTCCCCATGGAGATGTCTCCTCGAGGGAAAGTTGTGAGCTGACAGTTGTCAGTGACAGTTTAGGCTGGATCCTGGTGATTTTGGGTCTCTTGGTCACCCTGGCTGGCCATGCTCCCCAGAGGAAATTAGGTGTGTGGGACCCGGGTGCTGCAAATATCTGAGTATTTTTTAAATTGTTATTTTAATGGCTGTTTTAAGACCTTTTTCCTATTGCTGGCAGAGAATAAGGTTGAATTGTTAAAAATAATTGCTGTTTTCAAGTGAAAGTACTGCTTTTAGAAAGTGCTGAGGAGGGAAATGCTGTTGCCTCATTTGCAAAGGGTACTGGAGAGACAAAGGGCCAGTCTCTTTTAAAGGCTCCTGATTTCTACTGGGGGGGCACCAAAGTCCCACATTTATACATTTTCTTATTGTCTGGTTACTGCAGTAGTACATAATATCTATTCCTCATTTTCCCTGTTATACACTGCTAAAATACGAAAGTAGTATAGTATTTTAAAAAGGAATAAAGTTCTGCGACAGGAAACAGAATTTTCAGACTTGAAATTAACTTTCACCATCCTGGATCAAAACCCTTTGGCAATGAACATTTGACATTTCACAATGAACATCCCCAAGCTGAAATTTCCATTGCTTTTATGGCATCTAGAACCATTTAAAAACCAACTTCTTTAAAATGGCAGTCTGGGATTTCCACCCACACTAATACCTACCCTTAGAGAAATACATAGTTCTTATCCAAAACTGAGCATGCATTTGCACACTTTCACAAAAAAGAAAGAGCTTGGAGCAGTCCACCGCAGCTGTGAGTTTATCCCACCTGCATCAGCCAGAAACTCTAGATAATAAATAGACTTTAGAGTCCCATTTTTCTTCTTTTATTTGCCTGGGTGACATCACACGCTACTTCTGAGACATACTGTTTTTATGGATTTACACCTTTTGCATGACAAGGTAATTAAGAACTTCAGGCACTAACTGTTATTTATTCAGACCTTGGTGACTGTTCAAGGCTGGCTTTGTGACACTTGATAACCATATCCCATCATAACGGCCGAATAGTGCATGGCTGAACCTCATGGCTGCTGCCTTACTGGGAGGCACTGGTGTAGCTGGTGTGATTGCTGGCATGGAATTTTTTCTGCCGATGGCAAAGCTGCTCCCCAGCACTGCTGAAATAGCCCTGGGAAGTCCCACTGCCCTGCGTCGGGGTGCTGGGAAGCCAGAAACACTGCTCATCTATTGCATTAAGGAAAGAAGCAGGTATCTTCCTTTAGGGCCCGGCTCTGGATTTCCCCCCTTTCCCACAGCTGGGAACATGCTGCGCCCAGACTCTGCGTTCGTAAGCAAGGAAGAAATGTAAAACCTGCCCTCGCTATTTCTACCCAGTGACCCAGCAAAGCCGTTGCTCCTAGATACCCCTCAAGCATCCTGGCAAGGCTCCCAGTTCCCTCCTGCTTGGATCAGGACTTTTGAAAATGGTTTTCTTTTAATTACTGGCCATCATCTTTCTGGGGAAGGGAGACATGATCTGTTCATACGCTGTGCTGCTGCTGAAAGGCGGTGGGTATTCATATGCTTCCTCATGGCAGCAGTAAATATGACACTCTGCTGCCGGCCACAAAGGACTTTTTTGTTCATAAGGTAAACGCCGTGGCTGAGAGTTACAAACTGGCAGGAGTGGGGTGAAGCCGTGGGATGGCGCGTTGCTGCGCTACGAGGGCTGGCAGTCACATGCCTGTTTGGACGCGTGCCGGATTAAGTCATTGCTCAGGGAGAAAATGCTTACATGCGGTAATGCAAGAGAGTGGTGCAGCTCACACGGGCTTCCTGCAGCTGGAGGAAAAGGATGCACAGGCTCCTGCTCAGCGCAGCTGATGCAACAAAAAATTCCCAGCATCTGGAAAGGAGTGTGTAGTGACAGTCCCAAACACCTTGATCCTGTCTGCGGCCATACTCTGTGTCGCAGAAGGACTTTCTCATGCGAGAGGGATGTGTTCCAAGAGAATTTTTTGTTGGAGGAGCTGCACACATGACAACAATTTGTGCTCAAAACTGCCGATGATGTGTGTTGGCAGAGTCACAAACCCAAACTGCTTGGAGGGATGTGGGGAAGTTGTTTTTCTTGTCCATCTCCCAGCAGGACGTCGTGGCTCAGGTGCTATCACTAAAACCTCCCCCTTTACCTGATTCATCTTGAGGAAGGCATATGATGAGGAAAAAATCAGCTATGCTATTGCCATGAGAAGTTAAGTCAGGCAATAGCCCCAAATAGTGTTTTTTTTCCCAAGTCACATATGATACAATCTCTTCCTCACCCTCTGTTGTAGAGGAGCTTCCAGATGTGGCCAGTGCAGCTGAGCAGCCCTGGGGAGCCAATGGCAGTGGCTGTTCCCAAAGCAGGGCTGGGCTGAAGGTAAATACCCACTGCGAGTGGGTGCAGGACAGCTTGATGCTCCCCACACCTGAAACTGAGGGGCTGGAAACCTTCCCTTGCTCCACTGCCATCTCCAGATGTGCAGACACAGGAGGTGTCCTGCCATGGGCCTCTTTACCAGCATCAGCAGGAGGAAACTTGGGGGTCTCTTTTCCTGATGGCTTTCTTGACCCCTCACCAAGGGGACAAGGGGCAATGGGTTCAGGCTGGAACAAAGGAGGTTCCACTTGAATATGAGAAAAAACTTCTTCACGGTGAGGGTGACAGAGCACTGGAACAGGCTGCCCAGAGATGTTGTGGAGTCTCCTTCTCTGGAGACATTCAAAGCCCGCCTGGATGCGTTCCTGTGTGATCTGATCTAGGTGTCCTGCTCCGGCAGGGGGATTGGACTAGATGATCTTTCGAGGTCCCTTCCAATCCCTAACATTCTGTGATTCTGTGATTCTGTGAATGATACAGCAGAGCCTGTTCCCCATCCAGTAACTCAGGGCAGATGCAAATGCACCTCAAACTGCCCCTATCACCTCTTATTGTGAACATTTTACATGCAATTTTACTTTCTTTGTTATTTCACTACAAAACCCTACATGGTAAAGTGAGGGTGGTGAGGCAGTGGCCCAGGTTGCCCAGAGAAGCTGTGGATGCCCCATCCCTGGAGGGGTTCAAGGCCAGGCTGGATGAGGCTTTGGGCAACCTGGGCTGGTGGGAGGTGTCCCTGCCCATGGCAGGGGGGTGGAACTGGGTGAACTTTAAGGTCCCTTCCAACCCAAACCATTCTGTGATTCTATGATATACAGGGAGGCAGAACAGGTGGGAAGTCTGGTGCTGGGTTCCCTTCTAGTACGGGATGTGGGCTCTTTGCTAACTCTAGGTGACCAGCCAGTGTCTTCAACTGTTCATTTTCATCCTCTAAGTATAGCTTCTTTCAATGTGAGACAGAAAAAGCAGAGAAGTTTTTTTGCTTCAAATTTTGGGTAACAAGTTGGTCAGTCATTATTTTGGTTAATATAGTTCTCAATTATATTAAGACTTACAGGAAAAAAAAGAGTTACATTCTTGGACCCACCTGAGATAAATGCAAACAGAGAATTCACCACCCACTGCCATGCAAAACCAAAAACGAAAAGAAAAGGTCTGAGAAAAGTTTCAGAGCTGGATCTTTGCACACCTGAAAGTTTAAAGTTTGACAAAATGACTAGTAACTACACCTGGGTTGTTGTGCTCAGCGGTGTCAGGAACCCACCAGCCCTGTGTGCGTGTTTGGCCACAGAACAGACTTGTATCTGTTGGTGACAGTCAGGTGCTGTTATGTGTGGCCTGAGCCCACATTTCTCATGACTGGTGATTTTCCTGGTGAAAACCATATTGCTGAGACACTGGCCAAACACTGACCAGCATTGCCTTGTGCCTCAGCTTCTTCCTCACTAAATGATGCTAATGATACTTCTTTTATAACGCGTACGTGCATGGGAAACGCACTGTAAGGACAAGCTGTTATTACTGTTAGTCATCCCAGGCAGGGAAACTTTCTGCCTGTGTTACCAGTCCTGCAAGAGGGATCCTTGTTGGCATGAAATCTATTGTGTTTGTTGCCTACGCAGACAGAAAATCTCATTCTTAACAATTTTTTTCTTTTTTTTCCCCCTTTTCTTTCCATGTGGCAGAACCGTCTGGCTCAGAGTCGCAGGGCAAAGGCAGCCTGTCAGAAGATGAACTCATCAGTGCCATCAAAGAAGCAAAAAGCTTTTCCTTTGAGACCCCAGAGGTGCAGCGGTCACCAGCCCTTTCCACTGAGAAGAGAGAGCAGCGGGTCAAACCTGGGCGCCCTGCTGCCTCCTCAGCCCTGGATAACGAAGCCAGCAGCGCTGAGTCAGGGGACTCGGAGATTGAGCTGGTCTCAGAGGACCCGCTGGCTGCTGAGGAGGTGCTGCATTCCAACTACATGACCTTCAGCCACATTGGAGGGCCCCCTCCATCGCCTGCCTCCCCCTCCATCCAGTACAGCATCCTGCGGGAGGAGCGGGAGGCTGAGCTCGACAGCGAGCTCATCATCGAGTCCTGCGATGCTTCATCAGCCTCCGAAGAGAGCCCAAAGAGGGAGCAGGACTCCCCTCTGATGAAGCCCATGGTCATGGACATTATCAAGGAAGAGAATGGCTCACGCGCTGATGCCTCAGACTACGAAGCAAGTAAAACGACAGAGAGCAGGATGAACAGGGAAAACCTGGCGGAGTCTGCATCCTACCTGAAATGCTCCTTTGTTGCACCGAAAGTAGGTGCTGAGCCCCCAACCTCCGCCGTCAGCACTGAGGAGCTGAAAGAAAGAATAATCCTGAAGAAACCCATTGAAGAAACTGTTGTTAACCAAAGTAAAGTGTCTTCCAAGGACTCTGGCAAAAAAATTCCTTTGGCTTCACCCCTACTGCCATTTTTAAATAAGCAGAAAGGTAAATGCAGATGTTTATGTTGTTTTATTGCAATGCTACTGAGAAGGGAGAGGAGGGAGAAGTGCCTGTTCCTTGCAGGGGAGACGTTACTAGTGCTGAGGAGGGGGAGCTGCTGGCATTGGATAATCTCAGCTTGAAGCTGGGCACAACTGTGACGATGCACACATCATCTCTGACTTCCCACCCTCTTCCTTTTCTCCTTTTCCTTTATCTTAGGAAGAAAAATAATACCAGCAACAATAATTTTTAGGCTTAAGCATATAGATACTGGATCAAGCGGGAACCCCAGTAACATAAGGGTGATTTGTACATCAGGCATGTGGGGGACAAAGAGCAACAAATGATCATTTTTCCTTTGAAATAGTACCTGCCTTGTACCAGGGAAGGGGTGCAATCAGGGAGGTGGTCCTGCCCGTCCCAGAAATGTCAGGGTAATGTTTTTGAGGATACATTGTAGAAAAAAGAATGATTTGGAGGACTAGAGGGGTTGGGTTTGGTGGGTCTGGATGTTTCTGAAGTTGGTGTAGCTTAAATGAATCTCTCTCATGGTGGCTGGCACCCTCCATCCTGAATAATGAGGGGCTTGCGTATGCTTCCAGGCTGATGGAAGGAGGCGAGTGGCTTGGGGGTGCTCATCCCAGCTCCGTGTGCCTTGGGGGCATCCTGCGTGTCCCTCTGAAAGCCCCTTCCCTAATCCAGCTCTGGGACGGCGAAGGGCAGGATGCTCACAGGTGTTCAGGTGAGCTCAAGGGCTCTTTTCCGTCCACAGGATCCGCTCAAAGCCCGTGTAGAGCCCGGGCTGGGCTTGCTGTGCCAGGCGCTGGGGTCTGACTGGACCCATCAAGCCTCTAGAGCCACCACCAGCTTCTAGCCTGAGCTAAACCCTGAGGTAGCAGACGGTCACTGCACACTGCCACTGCCAGGGGTCCCTGCAGCCTGGAACTGGCTTAGTTCACAACGCGCACAAGAGAAAAAGGCATTTTATTCTTTGCAAGATGCCAGGACCTTTGTGTGCCTCTGGCTTTCTAGGCTGGCATGGGGGGGAGGGACACGGGGGCTGCCCCACGCCTGCCCTCCTCCCCCCTCTGCCATCTCCCCCGGCTGGGCTGGCGGCCTGCGGCTGCCCACAGCTCTTCTGTCAGATGGGGTTTTGCAATTCAGAGAGATGCTGCTTCCTTGAAAACAGCTGGATAGAGATGGAGGGTGTGTGGGGGGGTGAATCCCACCCCTGCTGCTTAGAGAACTGCTTTTCCTTCTGTCCACATTTGTGCAGTCGTTTGCCCACATGATGGCCTGGAGATGTGGCAGACACGTTTAAGTGGCACGCTTTTACAACTGATTTATCTAGCCCTGTGAACCCAAGCGTGCAAGAAAAAACTGAGCTTGCACGATGTGCTGAGGACTGCAAAATCTTGCAGTGCAATAAAATATGTTAATGCTGATATTCTTAGTGGTAATGAACTAATGACATTATTAGGCTGAATAAAAAGCCTATGATTATTGCTTGTAAGTATGTTTTCCTGCCAGATACTCAGAGCTTGCAATGTCACGCTGTGCATCAATTAGTTTCCTCATGGGGAGGATGATCTACAACCATTTCTCTCCCCATTTGCAAATTCCCCTTTTGTAGGACTTGCCCAGGCTCTGCCCAAACCCTGGAAGCTGCAGGGCTGATGGAATTTACCTTACACACCCTTCCTGCAGTGTCCGGCTTTGGGTCTCTGCAACCATGTTGTGTTCTGTGTGTTGTTCTGGGCGGATGACTAACAATTGGGTCTTGGATTTGGAGAAAGTAGTTTGGGGAATATCACACGGGCAGCTAGTTTCCTGTCCCTCCATTTTGACATATTAGACCCCCTTAAAATTTTCAGTCCCCCTTGAGCGTGTTCAGATTTTTTTGGCCTAGCTTTTGTGTCTCATTTAATTTCTGTTGTTGCCCAAACTGATGCCAGCAGAGGCTTGTTCTCATATTACAGTCAGAGAAAATCCCTGTGTGCGTGAGCAGACTTTCTCCCTGTGTTGCAGTGTGTTCGTGTTTCCTATCAGTATCCCTGTAGGACAGCAGTGGCAGGAACGTTTCCTCCAGAACAGACACAAGACAGCTAATTACTGTTTGGTGGTACGTGGAGAACTATTTCAGCATGTGCTTTTCACCCTGGAGACACTCTGGTGCCTAAGGCAAGGAAAACAAAAATATAGAGCCTCTCAAGAAGATTATTGCTAAAACCTGTAACTTGTTAAAGCTGATTTGAAGGTATGGGGAGGTGGGCTCAAGATAAGAAAATATGGATGATAGTGGGGTCCAGTGTACGCTACCTTCCAGGACATGGGTCACTGTGTCTGGGAGCTAGTTAAATTTTTATGTTGAAGGCAGAGTATGGGGCTCTCCTTTTGACCTGGGAAAGGAGAGCTTGTCCCTCACTTGGAGAATTCACATGAAACCGTTCAGCGGTTTTCAGTTATCAAACTGGGGGATGTCTTACCTGCCTTGGTGGAACCAGAGCATCCTCCATGGGTCCTCCCAGGCTCCCTCAGCCTGGAGCTGCATCGGCTGGCAGGGAAATGATGTGGCAGACCACATCCAAGGGGACAGTGACGGCCTTCATAGCATCAGCTTGAGGTCTTGGCAGAGCTTTACATCATGGCATCATGTATGTGTCATACACTAACTCAGATGCACCTGGCAGGCATTTGGCATGAGCCACACTCAGCCAAAGTGACAAAAATAGAGGGAGATGTGGCAGTGCTGCACAGCAGAGATGCAGCAGAACGATGTCACCCGAAGCAAGAACAGTGTCATCATTCATTAATTAAGAGAAAGATCTAAATTGTAGTTATCTATCATTAAGAGAATACTAACAAGATGTGACTATGCACTTGTTAAAAGATAGAAAAAAAAAAAAAAACAACCTTCATTGTTTCCTGTTACCTCCTCGTTCCATGTCACCTCAGCAGTGCTATGCTACCATCACACATCCTTATTAAGACAGAATGGTTTTAGCGATGTTCACAGAGCCCGGGTGGCAACTGATGCCCTTATGGACATGGCAAGTTCCACCTGCGTTCAGGTCGATGCTAGCCCAGCATTTCTGGAGATTCAGAGCAAACTGATGGATCACATGAAGGTGTTCAACAAGCCTGGCTGTGTTTTTGACACCCAGCTGTAGATCTTTCTGTGGCCCTTGGCCAGCTCATAGCCAGGTATATGTAATTTAAAAATAGCCATCAGTTTCACATGTAAGTGTTAACTGTTTCACAGAGTGATACTGTAATTCCGCCAAAGAGTTTTTTACTCATATCTGTGGCATGAAATATACTTTGCATGGCTCATCAGAACAGTTTGCCCTGGTCTGGCAAGAGAAAAAATTATTTTGAGTGCACACTCTGGGAAATACATGGAGAAGCTGTGCAAATGGAAAGCCCAGCGTTCAACCTGACCCCATAACAGTCTTGCTGATTGTGTTGCTGCCAACCCGTGGCTTAATCCCTCAGAGACCTTTCCAGTGTGTCTGTGGGGTGTGCTGGAATCACAGCCGCTCCCCTAAATAACAAGGTGGAGCACAGCAAGTGCATGTGTGGTTTGCGCAGTGATAACTCAACATCTCTGCCTAACGTCTGTTGCCATCCAGTGGCAATAACAAATATGGGCAGTGACTTCCCACCTCCATTTTACTGGAGCTGACTGTCACAGTTTGGAAGAGTGGAGCTATTCTTGTGTTGTTAACCACTAAGCAGCCTCGCTCGCTGTTCTGCAAGGCCAGAAACATCACATTGCTTTCTGCAACACAGGCTTTGTTTCAGCTTTGTTTTTGCTACCTATATTAGTGTTACCAATCTCTTTACCTCCTGCGGAGCAAAGAGGGGAAGGGGGGAGCTGTATGAAGACATTTGCTGTTTGGCTGTCACTGCCCCCACATCACTTCTGGCATCTCTTCCCAGAGGTGGACACAGCCCTTACACAACAGGGCTTAGAGCATGTCTGGCTGTGGTTCTGCAGGAAAGCATATTGCCAGCTCAGATTCTTTTTTTTTTTTTTTTTTTTTTGAATATTCAGCCTCAGAGAAGGAAGACCAAATGCATTTGTGTTTTCCAAGTAGCCAGAGCAAGGAATGCAGATTTCTAGGTTTGCTCTGAGAAAACTCTGTCTTGCAACAGATTTTCACAAACTTTGGAAAATAATACAACTGATTTATAGGGCGAGCACAGCGCTGTGACATTGCATAGCCCAGATGACATCCAGGCAGGGCTTGCATATAGCTTGGGCATGCAGGAAATTTCAGAAAAGACCTGCTGTCCTGGAAACGTGTGTCTTTTGACCTGGGGCAGTTTGTAAGAAGCCCCAAAGAAGCCTCAACAAAGGCAGGCTGAGAAGGAGTGTTTTGGCTGAGTCCTCTCCTGTCTTCTCTTGCCTGCCTGTTGGTAGTTCTCTGCCAGGGTGGCCTGGCTTGTCACATGGTGCTGTCCCACAGCCTGGGCACCTGGTCCTGGGCAGAAATTTCCCTAATGCTGGGGCATCATCTCTCTCTTGAGCCTCTCCTTCAATGGCAAGATTGGGAGATTCCTTCTGCTTGACCCATTTAATGAAACTTAGCAGCTTGTTACCTTTCACATCAGATGTCTGAGCTCAGCTTAAAAAAAAAAAAAAAAAAAGAAAAAAAAAGAAAAAGAGGTGGATGTTCATAGTGAGGTTTACTTTCGATTTCTTTTTACTTTATGTCAAAATTCAGCATAGGAAAAGGAAAACCCAGGTCCCAGGGCTGTGGTGTTGTGCAGTCACTGACATGCTAGATGGCACAACTGGCAGGATCTGCTGGAAATGCAGTCAAATAATATTAATTGTTTAAAATCCTTTTTTCTGCAGCACAGCCCTATGCTGCCCTGCTATGAGGCATCCTTATTTTTATGCCTTGTGAAAGGCTTTTGTGACATTAATGTGGTTAGTCCCCTACAAGACCACGTCCTTACCACACACCCTTCGTGGCTGCTGTGGCTCTAAGGATCCACGAGGGACACCAAGCTCTATGTGATGGCCCGGTGTCTCTTAGGTAGTCAGGATCACTTCTGGTTTTGGGGTGACACTGGCAAATGCCCTGGGTTGAAAAACATGTTTCCCCTCCTCCCTGATGCCTCTTGTGCTGTCCCATGGTGTCCAGGGCTGTCACACAGTGGACAAGCACAAAGCAATGTGGGCTTTTTCCCTTTAACCTCTCAACTGAGTCCACCTCTGTTTGGTGCCACAGAACTGATTTTACAAGTTTATAAAGGAGATGGATTTCCAGCAGAGATCTGTGAGAGACCTTAAGTTATTGGGAATGCTTTTTCTTCAGCAAAATGTCGTCTGCATCACGTTAGCATTTCCCTCCTGTTGGAGGAGCCGCTAGTGAGGCATTTTTCCATGGGAAGGGGATGTTTGGTAGGGTGATTTAGCAATCCGAGGCTCATTTCTCATCTGTGTGCTTTCACCAGCCTGGTTCTGCAATCAGCAGCAAGCTGGGCCGCGGCTTAAGCATACGGTAATGTTAGTTTAATATTTTAGTGCCATCTGCTGTAAGTGCCTCCACACTCCAGCCCATCTGTTCTGCCTGCTTCAGTTTGCTTTTTATGGAGCTCCAGTAGCTTTGCATCCTTTGGAAAATCCCTGCTTGGAAAAGGTGTGGGGGAGAGGGATGTCCGGGCTGGGGCTGGAGTGTCTGCACCTTGTGATGCTGTAGGACGAGCGGGGTAAAACCCACCTGCAGAAGTAAATGTGATCTGGGCCTGGCCTTGCCACGAAATCTTGGAGTATACTGATGAATTTCTGTGCCCTTGCCTCCCACATGGAAAAATTTAGGTGGGAAGGGACCTGTGGAGGTGTCTGGTCTGACTCCTTGCTCAACGCAGTTTGGTCAGGTTGCTCAGGACCTTGTCTATGTGCTCATCTTCTCCGCAAAGGCACAGGTTTGGGGGTTGCTGAGAGCTGGAGCCTGCAAATCTGGGTCAGTCCCGTGATGTCTCAGTGCCAGGAGCTGCAGGCACACTGCAGAGCAGGGTCAAGGAGCGATATCACTCAATGTAGCTTCATAGAGTGGGCGGGCAGGAACTTCACAAGGTCCAGAGAGCCCATGTCCTGGCCCACAGCCAGGATCCCTGGTAGAACACTCCTGACTGATGCTGGTGACTCGTTTGGAGAGGCCTCTGTTGGCAGATCCTCCATCAGCTCCCAGGCGTCTATCGAAAACAGTTACTGTTCTTCCATCCTTCTTTACTTTAGGCTTAGCAATTCTAGCTTCTTCAGTTTTTCCTCTCTGATCACATTTTTGAGCTGAATTGTCTTTTTGTTCCCTTCATTCTTTACCGCTCATTGAATCCTTCTTGAAGTGAACTGGGGAGGATACTCGCATGGAGGCCATCCGCATGCTCACGATGGGTTATGTGCCTGCACTACAGGCTAGGGCTGGGCTCTAAGAGCCTGCTGCAGCAGCACGACATTGACTCCTTTTGCTGTGAGAGGGGTCTCTTCTGTATCACTTCATATGTGTATTCAGACTTCTGTAGCAGGCTGAGCTGGCCTATCGTTGTCGCCGAGGTGAATTGCACCCTGCCTTCCATGGGACAAGCCTGACAGACAGACAGGATTCACTCAGGAGGACTACAAGGATGTCATGAGGTTATGCAGGGAGAAAATTAGAAGGGTCAAAGCCCAACTAGAACTTAATCTGGCTACTGCCATAAAAGACAATAAAAATATTTCTATAAATATAATAGCAAGGAAAGGAAGGCTACGGAGAATCTCCATCCTTTATTGAATGTGGGGGGAAACAGTGACAAAGGATGAGGAAAAGGCTGAGGTACTTAGTGCCTTCTTTGCCTCAGTTTTTAATAGTAAGACCAGTTGTTCTTGGGGTACCCAGCCCCTGAGCTGGAAGACAGGGACAGGGAGTAGAATGAAGCCCCCATGATCCAAGGGGGAAATGGTTAGTGACCTGCTACGGCACTTACACACGCAAGTCTCTGGGGCCAGATGGGATCCACCCAAGGGTACTGAGGGAGCTGGTGGAAGGGCTCGCCAAGCCACTTTCCATCATTTCTCAGCAGTCCTGGCTAACCAGGAGCGGTCACTTAGAGGAGATGCCTGAGTCCTGGAAAGGATCAGAGCAAAGCAAAGAACAGGGGTTTCTCTCTTCTCTCCCCAAATTATGGCTTGTTTGGGCAGTGCCTGTGATCAGTAACCACCAGGTACAATGATGCCATCTCATGATTAGTACTGTGCACATAAAGCTGAGCATGACCTTGATATGACCTTCAGGAATGTCTCCATAAATCTCATGCTCTTCAGATTGCAAACTGTGTTGTCCATAGCCTGAGTGTTTTGCACCATTGTACTTCTGGCATCTGTTTCCTCCCCTGATTTTTCACTCTGCTTGTGAAAATCACTCCCCATGCTCTGGGTAAGGTCAAATTTTAAAGTGTAAGTGTCAAAGCATCTTAAACACAGTGACTGGATGCTCAGAGGTGCTTTTTAAATTGGGCATAGCTTAATGTAGGAGGATCATACGTCTTCTCTTGGGACGGCTATTCACTCCACTGCCTGTGTGTGAGTTAAGTACAGAGCTATAAAAATTTATAGGCCTTATCCTTCTGTTTTCATATATCTTCCCTTTAAGAGCAAAGGACTGTCTCTGTGGAGCTGCCATAAGTCATAGCACTCAGAAGTATAAAGACCTTTCTGATAGATATGACACAAGATGGTGTTTATAAAATGTTTCTGCCAGGTCAAGATTACATCCTGACCAGTAAAGAAAAAAACAAAACAAAACAGCAAACAAACAAACAAAAACCAAGCAACCAAACCAAGCCAAACAAAACAAAACAACAACAAAAAAGGAGCTACTTGTTTGACTGTATACAGGTGCCTGATGGTTATGTCAAATGTTTAAATATCAAAGCCATGAATAAAGTCTAGCCAAGCACAGCGAGTTGGTGGATATCTGTATACAAACAGGAACCGGCTGAGAAGAAGCAAGATGTGTGATGTGTGAAGACCTTTCTCTGCATGTTGGGCTGCACAAGCCCACTGCTTGCTCTGCCCCTGTTGATGTCCACATCCATATTCATGTCCATGTCCATGTCCTGCCAAGCCAAGCACCCACGAACAGCTCAGTCCTGCTCCTGGGGTAGGCTGCAAGGAGACAACTAATTTGTTCAGGAGTGATTTTTCTGTTTGTGCAGACAAACCTCTACTGCAAAATCACTCACAGTATAAGAATGTTTTAAAAGACAAAATCTCGACACGGTGTCCCTTTTGGTGTCTCCTGGCATCAGCAATCAGTGACTCAGCTTTCAGGCAAGGCTGTGACACTGACAGTCTGATCAGAACCATTTTTTCCCAGATGCCCAGATATAGCAACGCTTTGCCTGGATACTCCCAGCAGATCCTGGAGATTTGTTATTGACAGAGAAATCTAACACCTATTGATAGCTTTTCTGTGGTTGACACGACATATAGTAAGGAGATGTGTTTATTCAGGGCATGCAGAAACAAGAAAGAAAAAAATCAGTCCATCTATAATGAAGGGGAAAAGTTATACTGCTTGCAAGGTTTCCATAAATGATGTGAAAGAGCTTTCTCCATACCAATTCAAGTTTTTAGCTCAGAAGGTGCTTAGAGAAGTTTATATACTATAACACAAATTAGGTGAAGAAAAAAATCGAAACATTTTGGTTTTATTAACACAGAATGTTTTGCCTTTTAATGCAATTTTCTCATAAAGGTAGTGTTTTGCAGGGAACTTCTGGAATATTTTATTTTGTAATTTGCTAGAAATGCTGCTTCTGAACCTCTGTGATGCTCTAGGAACTGGGAATCATGGGTTCCCACTGGTTTTATTGATTAATTCAAATGAAGAGTTTGGACTCCTTTCAGCTCAGATTTAAATTTATGACTCAGGTCTGGTGACGAAAAATACATCTCTAATTCTCAAGGAGAGGTGAAATACAAACTTTTGAACATCTCTGCCTGTTTCAGGGTGGCTTAACACTAATTCTTCAGATGTTAAGCAGAATAAGGACTTCACTGAGTATTGCTATTTGTGTCTGGTAAATAGCGTGAGGTTAAAATTAATGTATTCAACTGTAGTGAAGCAGGGTGTGTGTGAGAGGAGATCACCTCCACTGGGAATAAAACGTGGAGATGAGTATTGATTTTACTGGTGTTCTTAGCTTCTGAGAGTGCACTGCTGATTGGGACATAATCACAATATTGACTGGAAAAGGGATTATTTTGTTTTCTTTTCCTTAGCAGGCTGCTGTGTTCGTGTCAGTTCAACACAATGCAGAAAATAAGAGTCATGCAATGATCCAACAATTTGAAGGGCTTGATTTCCCCCCTGAAAAAAAAAAAGTTATTTTTGACTCTTGATCTCATCTTGATTACCACTTTCTTTTGTTTTCTTTCTCTGCAGTAATTTTTTTCTAACTCTCTTTACCTTTACCCAACTTGAGCAGTGTTGCCCACTGTTTTTTCCAGAAAGATATCACAGATACCCTCTCTTCCCCCTCTGGCTCTGACAGCAGCTCAGTGGTTACATGAGAGCTATAGTAGCGAGAGGTCATTCTGATACTTTGCTTTCCCAGCATTTAATTTGTCTGGAAGGAATACAAACAAGCATGGAAATAACTAATGCTACAAGAGGACAGGTTTGTTTGGATGGCAATAATCTACCTCTACCATAGGTCTGCCAGACGCTAGCCTGCCTGGGGTGGGGACATTTGGTGATATCAAGGTTGCTTAAATCAGCTCTAGCAATGAAAGTAAAGGTTTGTCATTTTGGTAGCGATGGTAGATTTCATACGTGCTACGAGTCTGGGAGGCTCCAACTGAATTTCGTTTATGAAAACTGGGCATACAAAGATCCCTGTGCTTCTGAAATAGGCATTTCTCCATTCAAGACGATGCAGTGTTTGTTTTCTGGGTATTCAGGGCTCAGAAGACACAAAGTATGAGTGTTTTGAGAGCCACATTACATGGTAGTGAATATTGGGTTGCCAGTTGAGTTGCTTGTAGGTGAAAGGCTCTTTGCTTTCCCAGAAGCCTCATTTTAGGGTTTATCTTCCTTGCAGCTTCAACTTGACTCCCAGGTCTATGCACTGCAAGCCCTTTGGTATCACTTCCTCAGAGAACCCCTTTCCCAACTGGTGCCATGTGATTTTATGTGGAATTGGTGATCTCTTCCGAAGGTTTCAGATTGTTTTGGAGTTTGTTTCATGCCACAGCTTCCTGTAGGAGTAACATGGGCACTGATTAGGTCTGCCTGGGTGCTGCCAGTCCTCCAGTACTTTTCTGCAATTCTCCAACATCACTGGAAAAGATGTACAAACTTTCTCACAGTTCATATGGAAATAATCCACAGCTCGGTTCATTAGAGTACAGACTATGAGAGGTGACCTCAGGAGTCCTCTAGAGCTGGGGTAATTGGAGAGGCACAAAAAGGACACAGATAATCAGCATTACCTCTGCAAAAAGCCATGTCTTAGAGAAAGCTTCCAAGGCAACAAACTCAGCTTGCATTAAGGATTTGGCCTAAAACCGTCCAGATTGCCAGGTAAAAGTAGGAATCTCAGTGAAGACTGTCCCCTTTCAAACTGGATTATAAAGAACAGTTTGCCAGGGAAACAGCTCTTGGTGTTGCTGCATCATCTGGATAGTTGTAAACCTTGTTGGAGGAGCATGTTTTGTACAAATGAACAAAATGTAAATTTTAAAAATTGCTCTTATCTTCTAAATAGAAGGTACAATGAGACTGCAAAATTTAGGGGAAAAAACAAATGCAGATTTCCAAGGTCTGATACCATCCATGCCCTGGCTGGTATAAACCTTCTGTCTTGCTTGATGTTAGTTGGGATCCACAGTGGTGTAAGATCAAAATCCAGCCTCTGACAATCCTGGAGACACTGTTTTCACAGCGACTCATTTAAAAGCAATCTAGGATCTGTGCTTGCTCAGTGAGTGCTGTTGGCAGAGGCAGGCGTTGTACAGACAGGATTTTCTGCTCTCTGTTAGAAATCTAGACAGTTCCTTACAGAGGCAGGGGGGAGTTATTGTATACATCCTAATGAAATGCTGATAACATCCACAAAATAAGGTCTGTATCTGGGCAACCAGCAAGGAGCAGGGTATGAGAGCTTACAGAAAAACCAGTGGAGATTAATAGTCAGGATTTCTGAAGGTTATTTTGTCAGCTAATGTACCGTTGAAACAAGAGCAGTTATGCTTACTTGCTTAGGTTAAGTGCAAGACCTTTTTCAAAGGATGGAAATTACTTCCCCCAGCAAGAGAATGGGCTGCCTTTGCTGTTTGTCTCAGGCACCTGCACTGGAGCTGCGGGAGCTTTGGAAAACAGCAGGCCCATGGATACCCTTATCCGAAAGCAAAAGGTTTATTGCTCCAACCAGGGAGCCATAAAATGTGGGGGATTTAATAAAAGCCCTAATAGCAATTGTGCCTTTTGAAACGAGCACTCGCCTCTGCACTTTATTTGCGCAGCCAGTTATTGCAGCTGGACATCATGCACTAACTCTGCTGCCTGGTGCTACCAGACATGGTAATTGCACATGCAAACTGGGACAGAAGTTGCATGTGCAGTTATGTCTGATGTTCCGGAGAAACAGCCCCCAGTCCTTGCAGGGAAAGGGTCTGTGTCATGCCCTTTTGGGGGACTGAAATAAAGATCATTCAATCACAGTGACAGGACTACTCGAAGCAGTGAACCTACAGCTTTTGTGCATGCTGAGAGCCCCCTTTTTCTCAACACTGCAGGTTGGCAGCGAAGGACAGTGAAACAATCCAAATCTCCAGGCAAAGTGAGAGAGATGATACTATTGTCATCTTACAGATAGGACGCTGAAACACGTGCATACACATCTTAAAGCTCCTTTGTCTAGAAAAGCTGGTGAAAAAGGGACTGAGATGGACTTGTATATCTTGCTCCTCCAGCAGCAATGAAGGGGAGATTATGTTGGAATTAAGTTTAAACAGAGAAAAGGGCCAAAGAACTGATCCCTACTAAGTGCCAAGGGGGCTTTGACGAGTGCTTAATGGTGCTGAATTATTCATTGAACTGGCTGGGCAAACCGATGTGGCAAAGGGAAATAAATCAGGATGCTGGAGAGAAGACAGACAAATGACCTGTCAACCAAATCCCACCGCTTAAGTGCTGGGTGCTGCCAGGTGCAAGCCCTTTGTAAAGGAGTGATCGTTTTGGCCATACACACAGGTGTGACTTTGGTGATACTTGTGGGCGCAGATTAGCTCAGTTGGTGATGGGAGACCTTCCCTTTGAGAAGAGGTATGGTAAAGAGCTGAGAATGGCCAGCAGGCAGCTGCCTAGGGCCAGAGGTGTTTATGGGGCAGCTGTCATATAGCAGGTAGAGCCATGAAGTCTGAAAGGTTAACCCTTGGCAGCCACATCTGTCTGGAGAACATGCTGTCTCCTCTTATCCCCTTTAAAAGTGTCTCGCTTTCTTCTGTTCCTGCTCCCTGGCTAAAAGTCAATCACAAGTTTTGCAATGTCTTCCCCAAATGCTCCTTATCCAGGTGACAGCCCCTTTCCCTGATCAATCTGGCAGCAGATACCTGGCTGTCTGCAGGTATCCCCACCTCTTCCCTCCACTTCAGATCCCATAGAAACAGGGAAACAATGTCTTATCAAACTGTTCTGCATTACACCACTGTGTTTTGGAGAAGGGAGGGAACTGAAGCCTCATCTTTAGCATTGTTAAGATCTGATCCTTTTCTCAGGGACAGTCTGAGCAGCAGCATTGCCTTTGCAGTATTCACGGCGCTATAACACACAGCAGTAGCTAAGGGGAGCATCTGGGATGAGCAATAGCCATCTAACACATGCTTCATGCTACGTGGGGGGTGCTGAAAAGATCAATATGTTAATCAGGGACTCACAGCCTGCCTATGCTGTGGTTTGAGTCCTGCCTGGGGAGAAGAATCATTTCCTGGCACCTCTATGTCTACTAAGACTACAAACATTGCCTCAAACACCATGTAAATGGCTCTGCTACATATAGCTGAGCTCTCCTGGGTATTCTGGAAGAAAATATTCAGAGCCTTTGGCTTCAGCTCCTGTTGCTGTTGTTGCTCCGATTCGGAGATGCTAGCAGCTGAGGTTTTCAGGATTTATTCAGATGCAGGCTTTTCTTTTGCCCTATGGGCAAGGATGGATTCATATCTGCAGTTTCTATTCATGGATTTGAGTCAGGCAGAGATATGTATCATGCCTATATGTATAATTCTATACCTAAGCCTTCCCCCCTCCTCCCTGCTTTGTGCTTGCTCAGTAGAGAGAGTTCCTGGTGCTGCTAAATTGAGGTTTTGCAGAGAAAGCAAAGGGACAATTGTGCAGCAGAAACACGGACAGCAGGAACTGTCTGGGCCCTCACAAAGCCAATATCAGCATGCCCAGCTGTGCTCAGTTGCACCCAGTTACCATGTCACTGGTTTCTTTGATCTCCTGCAGAGTCCTGTTTGATCCTTTGATCTCCTGTTCCCAGAGCCAAAAGCAAAGCAAGCCCCCACACCATCCCCACTAGAGAAGAGCCCCACTCACAAGACCATCCCATCCACTTCCAGAAAATGCCACTAAACAGTTGTTACTGTAGGGGTTCATGGTTGACTTGTCTCTAAGGATGTCCCTGCTGGGTCATGCTGTGGTAAGCCTTGAGGTCCTGGTCCCCATCACTCAGGACTCGGGACAGGGACTTGTTGGAAAAACTCCCAGCCTCCTCACAGCCTGAGCTTGGGCTTCCTTGGGATTTTATATCCAGGTCAAGCCAGGTGTGACCAGGCATGTGGACCAAGTTATCCTTCATCCCTATCAGCACTGTCTTAGGAAAATGAGGACAAACAAGGAAGCGTGCACAAGCACGTGTATCCTAAACCACTGAGGTTTGTGTTTTCCCAGGGCTCGTTCTCCCTTCCTCAGTGACAGACCCTAAGAAATGGAGTTAGCTTATCTTGGGTAATTCCCACCAAAGGGAAAAGAGATTTGAAAAATCAAATCACTGAAGAAGGCTCTGCCACATTGGTTTTGTGCAGTATTTTTTTAAACAAGACTAAACTGTGGGGGTTTGACTCTTTCTAGAAAGGTGAGAATGCTACATGATGTTGGCTGTCACTCCTGCAGGATTTAGCTTTTGCTGACCAAAGTGAAGTCTGTAAAATGCTGAGGCACCCCTTGTGCATCATTTTAGCATATTTCAAACCAAAACACGAAGAGAGGGGATGTAAATATTTATTGTAATTGTGTGTCAGAGAGCACCCAGGGATCCACATTTGGATAATATGCATTGGAAGAGAAGTCAGGGGAATAGCAGATGACTTTGAAAGGCTGTAGTGCTAAACGTGTTTCTTAACACGCACAAATTGCTCCCTGATTTCATAAGGAAAAATAAAGCTCTGTGCCGATTATTGTTTTTATCTCGTTTTAGTTGTAGTGCTTGGAAACTTAGAGAAGATCAGAATTTTATTTTAGCTGAGATATGAACATGCAGTAAGGTCCTCTCCTTGAAGAGTCCGCAGGATGAATTCGGTCTAAGGAGGATTATTTAATGCATGAAACCAGGAAACTCCACCATTTTGTGATGGCTGAGGGAGAGCCCTGCTTTGCCTTATGCCTGCTCCTTTTTTCAGCCCCCCCATCCCCTCACCATGGTGTTACCTTCCATGTGGAGGGGTGGGTGGAGAAGGGAGACAAGCAAGGGGGCTGGGGTCTGCTCTGTTTTGTTCACAAACCTTTTCCCTAATTGGATCCATTTGAAGAGTGAGAATTGGTAAAACTTGTGCTGGTGAGTCACTCCAAGCCTGGCAATGTCAGTCAGCCCAATGTCCCCCAACTGCACCTGTCCCATCATGAAAATGAAAGACGAGAAAATGTGTCTAATATTTGCTTTGTAAAACAGACTTACAGAAGTCTGACCACGTCCCTTGAAAGATGAGATGAGTCTCTCCTGCTCTTCCGGATCTCTTTTGGCCCGTTACTTGTAGGTAACGTGACCAGGGGACCTTATCTCCAATCCCTACCCTCGCACAGAGCTGCCAGGCTGCATGGGAAGGTAGGGTTGCCTTTATGCCCCAGGTCCCTCATCAGTCTGATTCGGAGCTGCTCCTGTTCCTGTTATATTTGCATGCAGCTTTAAATACAGCTTGAGTTTGGTAGAAGGAGCACAGCCAGTCTGTGAAGCACATCATTCCTCCTGTCGCGTACTATAAATGATGCTTCTGCTGTGCATTAGAGGAACGGAACTATGTAAGGGCCAGAGGACCAAATGGTCTGCTTTAATTATTCATCGTTAGCAGTAGCTATTATTAAGAGCTGCCCTTCTTGGCCTGAAATGTTAGCCTGCTTCTTTCCTTGGTTGTTGCAATCCAATGCGCTGCTGCATTTGCTCTTGAAGTGGGCCATGGCAAAAGTCTTCTCCATCAAGTCCAGCTCCAGCCCATTGCTGTCCCCCAGTAACACCAGCCCTTCTGGACCTCCCCTCAGGCCTCTTCCTTGCAGTAATTCATACGAAGCCAGACAGTGCTTTGCTCCCTGTGTTGGTCCCAAATGTGCACTGGGTTTCCCTTGCTGCGTTCCACTGATACCCCCCGAGCCTGACTCAGACGCTGCGTACGATACGTTCAAGGGAAGAATTCCCACCAGCAGTGCCAGCACGCCTTACTATTATCTCTATTTCTCCCTGAGAGGCACAGGCCTTGTTTACTCTCCTTTTAATAACACAGATGGTTTTAATAGTTCTCTGCCTTCGCCCCCAGTTCTTTCTCCTTGTCTGTAGTCTGTTTAATGCTTCCTTCTAAGTGATGGCTTTGTCACTTAATCTCATTAAAACTTCTCTTCATTGAACTCGGTGAGCTGCTTATCAGACCGTAAGCCTGATCTCCCATTTGTAATTAGTTTGTTCTGTGCCTCCTACAATTTGGCATCATTAGATAATGGCATCACTCTCAAGGTCACTGATACACAGCACGAGGTAAACACTTATGGCTCCAGCGCTAGCTGCCCTGATAGCCTCCTCCTTCCTCCTCTTATTGCCCCACTGCTTGATTTTATTGACATCTTTTTCCCTTTCCCTCAGCCAATTTCTGATGCATTTCAGATGCTTCCTGTCCAATGTGTGCTGCTATGTGACTTTGCAGATCAATATCCCGCGCTGTCTAGAGGCTAATGCTTTTCTGATATCCTCCAGACTCATCTGCACTAGTTTTCTGCTCGCCTTCCAGTTCATTCCAATTTGGTCCAAGAATTTAGGTGCACTGTTCTTCCTTTGCTGAGTTACATGTTTGTAAAACTTGCAGAGACTTGTCCTCATGGGCTCAGGGTTGGAAATGAGACACAGGAGCCTTTTGCCTTCAGGCCATTGGGCCATGTGAACACTCAACAGCTTGCTCGCCAACGGCGTAGGTAGAAACAAGACACAAATCACTATTATGATTTGATGTCTACATTTTTATGAAAGGAAGAAATCCTGGATTATCACCATTTGTGGTACCAACCAGTTCTGTTCCTGTTGGTGGGGTGAACCAAGCACTAACCACAGATGAAAACCAAATGACAGTGTGGTGGGTTGACCCTGGCTGCACACCAGGTGCCCACCAAATCCAGTCTGTCGCTCCCCCTCCTCAGCTGGACAGGGGAGAGAAAATATAACAAAAGGCTCGTGGGTCAAGATAAGGACAGGGAGAGACCATGGGCAAAACAGACTCAACTTGGGGAAATTAATTTATTGACAATCAAATCTGGGTAGCATAATAAGAAATGAAACAAATCTTAAAACACCTTCCCCCCACCCCTCCCTTCTTCCTGGGCTCAACTTCAATCCCAATTTCTCTACCTCCTGCCTCTGAGCCGCACAGGGGGATGGGGAATGGGGGTTGCAGTCAGTTCATCACACATTGTCTTTGCTGCTCCTTCCTCCTCAGGGGTGGACTCCTCACACTCTTCCCCTGAGCCAGCGTGGGGTCCCTCCCACCAGAGACAGTCCTCCATGAACTTCTCCAATGTGGGTCCTTCCCACGGGCTGTGGTTCTTCACAAGCTGCTCCAGCGTGGGTCCCTTCCACAAGGGTGTAATCCCTCAGGCACAGACTTCTCCAGCGTAGGTTCCCCACAGGGTCACAAGTCCTGCCAGCAAACCTTCTCCAGCCTGGGCTCCTCTCTCCATGGGTCCACAGGTCCTGCCAGGAGCCTGCTCCAGGGTGGGCTTCCCATGGGGTCACAGCCTCCTTTGGGCACATCCACCTGCTCTGACGTGGGGTCCTCCCCGGGCTGCAGGAGTATCTCTGCTCCCTTATTACCTCCATGGCTGCAGGGCCACAGCTGCCTCACCATGGGCTCATGGCTGTAGAGGCACAACTGCCTCACCATGGTCCTCACCATGGGCTGCAGGGGAATCTCTGCTCCGGCACCTGGAGCACCTCCTGCCCTTCTTCACTGGCCTTGGCATCTGCAGAGTTCTTCGGCTCACATCTTCTCCCTCCTCTCTCTTGTTGCAATTTCTCTTGTGCAGGTTTTTTTCCCCTTCTTAAATCTGTTATCCAAGAGGTGCTACCACTGTCACTGATGGGCTCAGCCTTGGCCAGCGGCAGGGCCATCTCGGAGCCAGCTGGCATTGGCTGGGTGAGCCAGCTGGCATTGGCTCTGTCGGACATAGGAGGAGGCTTCTAGCAGCTTCTCACAGAAGCCACCCCTGTAGCCCCCCTACTACTAAAACCCTACTATGCAAACCCCATACTCAGTGCTTCTCTACTCCCTGCAGATCCTGCTGGGATGCTAGCACTCAGCACCACTGCAGACTTTGCCTCCAGCCTGTGTATAAAGGTGTCTGCAGAGCCCTGCCCTGTCTGGGTCTGCTGGCTTGATCCCCCCTTTTATCAATGAATTTCACAAGCTGGAAAAGGCAAGAATGATCCCTTTGGCAACACTGCTATTTACTCATTGGGATTTGCTGGTATAGAGTTGTCTGGGATCTTTGCAGGCTCTGGAAATAGAGTCAGTCCTGGTCCAAGGTAAATCCCTTCATTTCCCCAATAGATTTATTTTCATCTCACATATTTCCCTGTTCAGATATAGTATCTAACAAACTCAAGTTGATTTGACCCATTTTTTCAATTTTTGCTGTTCTCCTCCTGAAAGCTATCTACTAAATGCAAGTAATAGATGCACACAGAGCTGTCATTAGATCATAGGGATTGGTATTCAATACAGTATTGATCACAGTATTCAGAAATTCAGTTCAGGCAGCTATAGAGAACAGCTCCAAACCCATTACACAGAGCTGTGGGGAGGAAATCTCACGAGCACGAAAAACTCAGGATTTCTAACTCACTAGAGTCTGCAACTACATTTTCTAATTGGTAGTTTTTATAAGCGTGCCTAATTTTTCTTGCCCAGCAGTCAAGAAAGAAAAAAAAATCTACTGGTGAGAAATTCTGGTGCCTTTTGGGAGAAGGCAGGCTGCTGTAAAAGATATATATTTTTCTGAGGGGGGTAAATGCAGGACAGACATTCTGCATTTGCTCGTATAATGGCTGCATGTGTATCAGCCCCTCTGCCTTGCTGGGAGCCGCACAAGGCGACTGGGTAGATGCAGCTCAGTTGCTGGAGAGCAGCCGTGTGGAGCCGCTGCATTTAAGTCACTGAGTTCAACATTTTGGGTAGGAGGCAGTTCTTACCTGAGGATATATGGTAATTACTCCCAGTGAAACGTGCCTGGCTCAGCAACAGGGAGATGTATTTCCAACACACTTGCAAGCTGTTAGGAACTGCATGTTTTGTTTGAATGTGATGATGCCTCAAGATGCGAGTGTAAGGCCAGGAAAACTTTGTGGTTTTAGTCAAAAATAAGTTTCTGTCAAAGGACATGTCTTTCAGTCAGAACAACTGACTGACAGACAGACAGACTTCAGGAGACTCACTCCTGAGATCAGAACAGGGTTTGGATCAACAGATAAACCTTCCATTTTCCTAAGCAATCTGTATTTCCTAGCCCATCCTTGTTTTGGTCTCTCTCTGCAATACACTCCTCCACACCATGCTGAAAACATCTTTTTAATCCGTTTATATAACTCCCTTTGTGTGCAGTGCTGCCATTCTCTGTGCTCACACAATCACTACACCAATGTGATCAACAAAAGAACAAAAATCATTTTATTCAGTGCATACTCCGTTTCCTCTGAGAATAAGCCCAAGTTTGGTTTCATTCAGCTCTGATGCACTTGGACCCCGGTCCCTAAAAACAACATTGCAGCACTAAATATCAGCTATCTGCCATCAAAAGGGATTTTTTTAAATTTCAGTTTTGTTTTGTCTCTAATGATCCATTTGTCTCTTCAGACTCGGGAGCAGGCAGAGAGATAGCTGTGATTTGCAGCCGCAGGCTGCCCTCTCCCTCCTCTGCTTCCATGGAAACATGTGTTGGATGAGGCGAAACCAGGCATAGACTTCAAGTACATAATTTCCAAAATATTTGCTTTTCCTTCAAGGAGTCCTTTACCTCCTGTCAACTTTTTGAGGTGCCTGACTGGTGCTGCTGTGGGGGTTGAAAGCATCCTCCCTGAGCACGTGGACGTGCCCCTTTGCTGCTCAGAGGTGAAATGCACGAGGCAGGGCAGGAGCAGTGGGTTTTGGAGCTGGTGTCCTTATGGCTGTGGCATTTGGGATCAGGAGGGTTCAACTTTAATGTAATCTCTTTGCTTTACCTTCATCTCCTCCCTGGAGAGGTGAAGACCACACCCTCCTCTGCACGTCAGGACCCCAAAGATACCCAGTTTACTCATGTCATAGCTCCATGTGTCTGCTGGGCAGCCTCTCTCCTCCCTGGGTCATGGTAAAAACCAGATTATTTGCAGTTTGAGCGCAAAACGAGGGAGGGCTGGGGAGAGGGCAGCAGCTCACACAGACCTGCATGGCGTAGGCAGGGCTCAGTACAGCTTTTTGGTTCGCTGGTGTGTTTTGTATGGGGAATTGATTCAGAAAGAAAGAACTTGTAGGAGAAAATGGACCTTAAGTGACAGCCACCAGCTCTTTCTGCATCTCTCCTGCATCAATCTCTCGCTAGAAGGGCTCTCACCCCACCGGGACACCAGCTCGCTCTGTTGCTGGAGGCCAAGCTGGAAGCCCACTGCCACAGGCATGGCTCCACGGGTCCTGATCCGGTGGCAGAAGCCAGGTCCTGCTGTGGGGGATCTGGTTTGCAGGATGTGAGCCTCAACGCCTGGCAGCCACACACCCAGTATCTTCTGCTTGACCCCTTTTGGTTGGTGAGAGGGAAAAAAGCCTCTTAGATGTGGTGCCTCTAACGAGGCGCTGAGGTCAGTGAGTTGCTGGGCGCTACTTATGCAGGATGCCTGATCCGGTGGCAGAAGCCAGGTCCTGCTGTGGGGGATCTGGTTTGCAGGATGTGAGCCTCAACGCCTGGCAGCCACACACCCAGTATCTTCTGCTTGACCCCTTTTGGTTGGTGAGAGGGAAAAAAGCCTCTTAGATGTGGTGCCTCTAACGAGGCGCTGAGGTCAGTGAGTTGCTGGGCGCTACTTATGCAGGATGTCTTTACTGCATGGAAATGGAGTGTATTTTATCCTCCATCACTTGCAAAGCATTCAAATTTTGAAGGCTGCTTCCATCTGTGGCAGCCTAAGCACAAAGCAGGGCAGAAACACTTTTTTTCCTAAATAAAACCCAAGCCAAGCCCTTTCGGCTGCAGGATAGCCTCCCATTTGGCAGCCGGGAAGCCCATCCATCCTTGGCCTCTTAACAAAGCCCCATCTCAGGTGCTGAGAGGTAAAAATAAATGTCATGCCATGCTGTCTGATGATTCCACAGGATTCATGCTAATCAGAGCCCTTCATTAATTATTTAGCTTCAGGGAAATGTGCTGAAGGGTTCTTACACTTCAGATGTGCAAAGTAATTGCCACATTTACTTCCTAGCTAATGGGGAGGCCAAAATAAATCGTACTGGGCTGAGTGGGAATGTGTGGGTGGGCAAGGGAGGGGAGGCCAGGACCTTCTTGCCCATGCCTATAATTTCATCCATACCCCAGAGCCCACAAAGCTTCACTGTGTCTCAAAGGGCTCAGGGTTGTCCCCCTGCATGTCAGTGTGGGCTGGGCATGTCACATACACTCAGCCACCGCCACCTCCATCATCCCCTCTGTGCACCCCTACAAGCAGCCTGTCTCTGTGCATCATGCCTCCTTTTGCTTTCTGCCCGCTCCAGGGATGCTCTGGCTCCTCAAGCCAGCATGGGGGCTGCTGGTGAGTGTGCTCCAAGTTGCAAGAGCAGGATTGGACCCCGTGTTGCGAGCGGTGCAGAATGGTGCCCTGCGTGCAGGGCTGTGCTCCTCCCTGGTTGCTGAAGCACGTGGGGACAAGCAGCAGCTCTCCCTGCTCCAAAATAAGTAGGTCTCAACTGCAGGTTTGCAACCTGAGGAAAACAAACAAATGCAGAGCGGTGTGGCTATATTTATCCGAAACTCAGAAGCTGTGGTTCACAGGAAACTTTGATCACTTTAAATGTCAGACAACCAGGAAAAAAAAAAAAAGGAGAAAAAAAAAAAGCACAGTTAAAAAGCAAGTGTTTTAGAAAAGATAAGAGCTGCTGCTTCCAAAACGGTGTACAGTCTCTTCTCTTCTGGCCCTCAGTGCTAGACGTTCTAATCTAGAGGGCTGATGTGTCTCAGCCTCAAACAGGGGGTACTCGGAAGCTGAGGTTTCCAAAGCCTGGACCCACAGGTGCTGAGGAGCAGCAGGACTCACAGCTGGCATTCAGCAACAGCTGATCACATCTGCCGTACCTGGGAAAGATGAGGTTCATCCAAAACAAAATATGGCATTTGGGTTTGGGGTTGTTTTGTTTCCATATACAAAGATTGTGGTTTTCTTGAATTGATCATAATTGAAAATTAGTGTCACACCATTATGTTTTATCTCTGATTCATTTGCAAGAAATTAATTAAATTCTGGTGTATGAAATGCAAGATGGGACACAGGGATATTGTGCCTGGATGTTTTTATTAAAAATTAGGTATCTGACAGAGTACAAAGGGATATTTGATGGTACCTGTCTCAGTCAGGGAATTTCATCAAAGGCCCATGTACTTAAATGTTTGCAAAGAGTAAAACACTTAGGGAAAGCAGTTCAGAAATCCCAGCAGACCTTTAGCAATGCTCACCCAGACCTATTTTACTATTCTCTTTCAAATTCCCCATTTTCTGCAAAGACAAACCTGTTGCAAGGGAATTCACTGTTCATGCAGAAAATGCAGTGTGCTATCCTTCCACCTCATGTTGTTCATGTGCAGTGCTCTGGGATAACAGCAATTTCTGTATCTCTGCAAATCCACACTGTTACTCTGAGATTACTGCTAGAACCGTATCCACGTGCTATCCATTATTGAAGCGGAGTGGTTAAATGGACTGTGATATAAGGAAAACATTTTCTCTTTTTCAGTTTTGTCCAGTGAACTTTCATGCTGCTTATTCCTTGATAAAGATGGCAAAATAATTCCATTTTACATATATATTCAAATTCACTTTATACCTCCTATTATATATTCATGCTCATCCCAGAGTAGCGGGCTATCACTCCTTTGCAGAAGCAATTGGGAAAATGTGGCTTATGCTGGTTAATGATATCGTCAGGGAAATCGGAATTTCTTAGGCCTTTTAGTTTGGTTTTCTAAATGTGAAATAGTTTTGATGAACTTTATTTAATCCTTTGGCCTTGAGAATGTGAAATTAAATTGCCTTTTCTTAGACATTCAACGTCAGCATCTAAATCAGGACTTTCTCATTGTGTGCAGAGAGGGGGAGTGAGGAGACATGATACTCAAATACTCAGAGATGGAATCTGTCAGAGAGAAACCGCGGATTCAGTGGGTTTATCTGGGTTCTGCATTTTTTTCTTTTTCCTGATTTTTCATCTGTGTGCATAAGATACCTAGTTTTAGGGGTGACTGATGTTAGGTTCCTAATGAGCTGGCTCCGGGCTGTGGATTTTCATTATGTATTTTGCTGATTTGATGCTGGGAGCTTGCTTGACCTTGCTTATGGTATCTTCCGTAAGATATGTACATATGATCTGTCCTTTCATCTCCCCTCTGCCCCATGTGAGGGGATGTGCCAGGGCAGGGCCAGCCCCCTGCTGATACTCAAACCATCACGGCTTTTCTTTGTAGCTCTTCTTCCAGCCAATGTCCTAAAATGCCCCACAAAACCATTTTCCCTGCTCATTTCCCCAGCAAACACAACTCTGACCACTTTCCAGGCAACACTTCTGGCACATCATTTCCTGATCCTATTCTTCTAATTACCCTAGAGGCTCATAATAACATTTAAAAATCAGAGTGCTGCTGCACTGTCCAAAGCCTTTCTCTAGCCAGTGCTCACATTGGCTCTCACCAGAGCCCTGCTCATATTCTCTCTTTGCTTTCCCCCTCCCACAGCCTTGCACTGGTATTCCTGTTTTACAGACCAGTATTTTATGTCCTTCATTTCTCCTTT